>NC_091754.1:10787601-11087601 GCF_043380555.1 Nothobranchius furzeri
TCACCTAGTGGGTTATCTTGCAACCATCTTGGTATATATTGCAGCTTGTTGGCTAAGAAATAATAATAAAAGTTGGGTAAATCCAGTCCTCCTCTGTCTTTGGTCTCCTGAAGCGTTTTTAAGCTAATTCGTGGAGGTTTATCCTGCCAAAGGAATGTAGTAATTGAGGAGTCCAGAGATTTAAACCAGTCAGCTGGTGGTATGTTTGGGATCATTGAGAATAAGTAATTTACTCTGGATAAGACCATCATTTTAATTGTAGCAACCCTCCCCATGAGTGATATCGGTAAGGATTTCCATCTTGCAAGATCATCTTCCACTTTTTTTAAAAGTGGGATGTAGTTTAGTTTGGTTAGATCTGCCAGCTTGGGAGAGACATTAATTCCCAGGTACGTGATTTTCCCCGACTCCGATTGTGTATTAAGCAAATTGACAAATGACAAATTAATTGGTAGAACTGTGGATTTTAACCAGTTTATAGACCCTTTTACTACCTACGTCATCAAAAGTTGCGCGCAGCCTGGCTACCAGAGTGAAGGCTTCCTCATTCACACTCAATACTAAAACAGCGTTTTAAACCTTTTGTTTTGAAGTTCTGAGCACATAAAAATGTCGGGTTGTTGCGTGTATGGATGCCAGAATCGCTTCTCTTCAAGCAGTGGACTGAAACTTTACAGAATTCCGAAGGGAGCACATCCATTTCAACAAAATCGGAGGCGTCTGTGGCTGCAGACCATCAAAAGGGTTGATGAAAACTGGACTGAAAACACGATCCGAAATGCTCGAGTTTGTAGCGCCCATTTTATATCAGGTAAGGTAATTATGTACTGAGATTACACCAGAAAGCTGGTTAACGTGTATGGGGTGCCATTTGTAAAGTCAAACAGTCATAATCAAACAGCAATATTTTTGGTTATTTAGCATATCATAAGAGAAAAAATTGGGAGTTCAATTTTTCGAAGTCATATTTTCACCATGTTATTCATACATTTATAAATGTTAAAGTTTCCAAATAAATATTTAGTTAGCAAGCTAAATATTTAATTTGTAGTTAAATATTTATTTTGCAAACAAAATATTTAGGTATGATCTAAATATTTAGTTTTTAAAATAATTATTTAATTCAATAACTAAATATTTAATTTACTAATTAAATATTTATTTTGGAACTTAATATTTAATTTGTAAATAAAATATTTATTTTCCAAAAATTTTTTTAGATCCCAGCTAAATATTTATTTTGGAGCTAAACATTTAGTTTGCAAAATCAGTATTTGAGAAATAAATATTTAAGTCTGACCCAAAAATATAAAATATAGTGTGGAGCTAAATAACATTGTGGAAAATAAATATTTAGCTGGTACTTAAACATTTAGCTAATATGCAAATTCGCTTTCCAATAAGTGGAAGCTGGTTACCAAAATAAATGCTGGATCTTGCTAACCTCTTTATAAACTCTTGCTCCGAACCAGAACTTGTTTTATCTCTGGTTCTATTCTTCTTCAGCCAACACGTCAGACATGTTCAGAAGAATAGAACCGGACATAAAACATGTTCTGGTTCGGAGTAAGAGTTTATAAAGAAGTTAGCGAGATCCAGCATTTATTTTGGTAACCCAACTTACGCCACTTACACAAAACAGAAAAATCCACCAGTAGGTGGAGGCAAACCGTGACTGTGGTTAGATAAAAATAGCAAACTGTGAGGGGGAGAGTGGGCATCCCTGCCTGGTCCCCCTCTGAAGACAGAAGCTAGCTGATATTTGGTCGTTTGTCCTGACACGTGCTGTTGAACTGTATAATGTTTGTAGCCAGTTTATGAAGAAGTTCCCAAAACCAAATTTATGTAAAGTTGCAAATAAGAACTTCCAGTTAACTCTATCAAAAGCTTTTTCTGCATCTAGAGATAATATACAATTTTCTGTGTTTCTACTGTAAGAGAAATCTATCAAATTAAGTAATCTACGTGAGTTAGTGGAAGACTGTCTACCCTTAATGAAACCAGTTTGGTCAGGGTGTATTATGAAGGGGGTTACCTTTTCTAATCTTTTTGCCAGGGCTTTACAAATTATTTTGAGATCAACATTAATAAGGGAAATTGGGCGATAGCTGGTAGGAAATGCAGGGTCTTTGCCTGGTTTTAACAAGAGACTAATATTGGCTGAATTCATGTTTGGCTGTAATCTGCCGCTCTCTTTGATTGCCATTCTGAAAAATGTTGGAGCCAGAATGATCCAGAATTCTTTGTAGAACTCTGCTGGAAACCCATCTGGACCTGGATCTTTCCTATTAGTCATGGATTTAAGGGCTTCCTGGAGCTCAGCCTATGTTAGTGGTGAGTCCATGACTGTAACTTGGCTGTCTGATAATTTAGGAAGTGTTATCCTGTCAAGGAACTCATTGATCTCGTTATCTGATGGGTTTATCTGTGGTGAGTACAAAGTTTGGTAAAAGTCTCTGAAGATGTTGTTAATTCTTTCAGGGTCATCAACTATATTCCCGGTTGAGTCTTTAACAGCAGATATGGTAGTTTTCTCTTTATTTATTTGTAACTGGCTAGCCAAAAATTTACCTGATTTATTGCTATGTTCAAAGTTTTCTATTCGTAGTCTTTGTGCTAAAAATTGTGTCTTTTTGTCAATAATTCCAAGAAGTTCTAATTTAGCTTTACGTAATTTGCTCAGTAACTCTTCTTCTGTGGATGCCTCTAAAGACTTAATGATTTCCTCTAACTCTTGAATACGTTTGTTTTCTGTTTTTTTCTTATGTGATGAGAAAGAGATTATTTTACCTCTCATCACTGCCTTTCCTGCCTCCCAGAGAATAGATGCGGATGTCCCAGGCAGGTCATTATGTTCTAAATATAAAGCCCACTCCTTTTTAAAAAATTCTATAAAACCTTCATCTTTAAGCAGTGATGTATTAAACCTCCAGTTTTTGCTTGGTGGGATTGTCTTCTTATTTACTAGAGTCAAAGAAACCGGAGCATAGTCACTGACAACTATGGGGTGTATCTCAGTGTCTGAAATGTCAGCCAACAATGAGATGCTGACTAGAAAATAATCCAAACGTGAATGAGAGTGATGGGCGTGTGAGAAAAAAGTATACTCTCTATGGTTGGTATGAAGAGATCGCCATGCATCACAAAGCCCATAATCACTCATGTACTGTTTAACTATATTAGTGGATTGCCAATTGCGCTGAGTCCCAGCTGTACTGAGCCTGTCTGTTAAAGAGTTCATCCAAAAATTAAAATCGCCTCCAAGTATAAGTGGACAGTCCAAGTGCTCAGAGAGTACAGAGAAAAAAATATGAAAGAATGGAGGGTCATCAATATTTGAACAGCATATGTTGACGATAAATAAGCTTTGGTTTTGTATAGATATTTTTAACATTATAAATCTAAAATAGCTACACCTCTTTGCCTAGAGTTATAGCAGGCAGAGAACATGCTGGGAAACTCAGGTGTTTTAAGTTCATCTGCAGATGTGGCAGATCTATGAGTCTCTTGTAATAATATTACATCTGCTTGCACTCTTTTTAAGTGATCAAAAATGTTTAATCTCTTCTCTCTCGAGCCAGCTCCATGTACGTTCCATGAGACAAACCTTAGTGCACCCAGAGATGTGTGTGTGAGTAGCTATAATATGACGCCTTCATGTGTATGAGATAAAATAAGTAATTAAACGCATACATTAATCTTATAGTAACTAATAGAGAGTAAATAATAAGGGTATTATTATAATAATTATTATCATTTGCAACATTAAATATAATAACAATAATAGTAGCAGCAAAAAAAAAACAATTAGAATAAAAAATTTTCCTACAACATTAATATAATAATATTAATACTGATAATGTTCAAGTATAAATAAATAATAATAAAAAACAAAAACAACAACAATAATAATAACAATAACAAGACAAGCCCAACAGTGTTTTGCCTTAAGCCTGGTTTATGCTTCTCCGTCAACTCCGCAAGGGACAGACACGCACGGATTGACGGAAGCGTTTTGCTCTTTTACTTCCCCGTCTCCTGGAGAGTGTTGCAAAGCAATTGCCCGGTAGGACCACAGAGGGCTTAGCGCTGTTCTGTGGTATCCTGTCATGTATCGGTCCAAGATAGTGTGTTTATATTGTGTTTTTGTGTATATAAGAGACTTTTAACATGGACATATTTGTCTCTCATTCTCCCACCGCTTCATGCACTCCCCACCTCTAAACCCACGTTTCCTGTCATTCCGTCCACAAATAAAATGCTTGCTGCGCATCTTTTCACTCCTCCAGTCACGGGAGGATGAAACGTTCATATTTTTAGAGTTTTTTCGCGAGGTGTTCTGCAAGCTTCTCCGTGTCTGCCGCTAGTTATCCTCGGCTCTCTTTGCAATGGCGGCGCTGTAAACAACAGCGGCGTCCTGACCAATCACAAGCTTGCGTAATCCGTCTCGTTCGACGGATGTTTAAAAAAGTGGGCTCGACTCCGTACGTACTTGCGTGCCTGCTGGAGCCCCACGCAAGGGCGGATAATGGCGTTGTGGGTCTCCACACTGACACAGACGGAGAAGCATAAATCAGGCTTTAGGCTACTTATCCGTGTGACTGCGTATGGAGTCTATGTGTGTGTGTGTGTGTGTGTGTGTGTGTGTGTGTGTGTGTGCGCGCGCACGCAAGTTGTGTGCTGCAGTGTGGTAAGAGAAAAAAAAATGTGCCATGCAGATGTAAAGACCCAGAAGCAGATTTAAAAAGGGAAAGAAAGGAATTATAAAGTTTAAAAAGAGGAAAAAAGAAGAAAGAAAAGAAAAAGTGTTGTGGGTGTGAGGTGGTGAGGGAATAGGTGAACAAACTGTTTATCCACGGAGATCACAGCCCGCTTCCCATCCTGGATAAACGTCTTGCGCAGCGGGAAGAGAACTCGGCGGCGATCCAGAATTTCTTTAGGAAACTGGTTGTTTACGCTGTAGTCTTTACCTTTAAGCTCTGTCCCATGGGTTTTAACAAGATCTTTCTGCTTAAAGTGCTCAAATTTAGCCACGATGGGTCGAGTTGCAGTCTGTTCTTCTGGCTCCAAGGCGATGTACCCAATGAAAGGTGATGTTTTTAACCGTTTCCTCAGGTATCTTCGTGTGTGCGGAGAAAGTTCTTGATAGTTTGTTTGCAATCCGCCGCTTCTCCTCCGGTCTGCTCTGGAAGGCCTGCGAACACCAGGTTATCTCTCATGCTGCGTGATTGGATATCCAGAACTGTCTCCTTTAGAACTTTGTTGTCCTGGGAGATCCGATCTAATCCTGCAGTCAAGGAGGAAACAGATTCCCGCAAAGACACGTTCTCAGCCGCGAGCTGCTCCACCTGCTACTGGCTAAACTCCAGAGATGTTCGGAGGCCCTGGAACTCCTTGTGAAGCAACTCTAGCAGGTGGAGTCGTCCCTCAAATCCCAGAAGCCGTTTATCTATGGACTGTAGTAAATCTAAGACATCCTAACGCCGGGGACACACCGGCCGCGGAAGCGCCGCGAAAATGGGACCACCTTCATTCGGCACCCTTGTTAAGCTATACGCCGGGGACACACCGGCCGCGGAAGTGCCGCAAAGCGCCGTGAAAATGGGACCGCCTTCATTCGGCGCCCTTGTTAAGCTATTCTATAGACCACATGGGCTGCCGAAGCGCCACGAATCGCCTCGCTCCAGCCCGTGCCGTGCAGAGATCATTTCGGCGTTGGCTCTATTTTTTTCGCGAGCCGCGAGTGAATCGCGTCAATTCTGGTGGGAAGTCAAACCTAGACATAAGAGGCAGGCCGATAAAGTTAACAAAATAAAGCATTTCAAAATAAAATTCCGCAATAGTCAAATGTGTTCGTAATCAGACACTGCAGAAAAACCACACGAACACACACACACATCGGACTTGTGTGCGTGTGTGACCACGTGAAGGGGTGTGTGGTTTTGGGTGTCTTTTTTCCGGAGCAAACAGGACAGAGAGGCAGAAAGTCTGAGGCAAGCAGTTAAGACGGATGACTTTAAATTAATTATGGAAGTTGAGAAACACAAGGAGCTGTGCGACCCCCGAAAAACAAAGTTATTTACGTACCCATTTCAGAAGAAACTGCTAGGATGCAGCTGCAGAATTGGAGCAGGTTCCAAGAGATTCAACTGGCAGAAACAACTCATACCATAGGTTCCACACACACACACACACACACACATACACTCAAACGTAGAGGAAAAGAGCTGAGAAAAGGCAGAGAGGAAATGGAGGACACCAAGTGTTTAAAAGAAAAACTACAGCTGAGCCGAGGCGCGCCTCGACTGGGGCGCGTCTGATCTGAACTGAGGAGCAGCGAGTAGCGGCCGGATTTCGTGAGCGATTCGCTTCTTGGCGCTTCGCGGCGCTTCCGCAGCCGGTGTGTCCCCGGCGTTAAGCTATTCTATAGACCACATGGGCTGCCGAAGCGCCGCGAATCGCCTCGCGCCGGCACTCCAGCCCGCGCCGTGCAGCGATTATTTCGGCGTCGGCTCGTCGCGTCAATTCTGGCAGGAAGTCAAACCTAGACATAAGAGGCAGGCCGGTAAATTTAACAAAATAAAGCATTTCAAAATAAAATTCTGCAAAATCTGTCTTAATTGTTTGTGGAAGTTGATTAACAAGCTGCCATCTGCTTCAAAAGTTTGGAGTGTATGTTGGTGATAAAATGTGATGTGTGAAGTGATATAGCGTAGAATGGATGTTTACCAGAACCTTTGTATCTGAAAGAAGTTATGAATTCTGGGTGTAAGAATTTGCGGTTGTTATGAGCTAAAGAATTGTGTTACCAAAACAGCATCAGACCCAATTTCTGTCGTGCCTACGTACCCGTTCTGGAAACCCCCGTTAGGATCCGAGATGTCGAAGCCGGTGACCCCAACGCATGTGGTTCGTAAGAAAACTTCTATGCAACCAAATCAGTCCTGAGATTATGTCAACAGGTCCTTTTCTGGCAGAATTGCAGTGAAAATAGGTTTAAAAGAAGAAGTTCTACTTTATGGCAAAAAGGACAATTGCTGTTAATTTGTTTGATCCAAAGTGTTCTGATTTAAGGAGTGAGGCAAAAAAACTTTGAGATGATTATTAATTTCATTATTTTGACTACGACCGAGTCGTTATTAGGTGATTAGGCGTTAGGTGTGTCACAGTTCAGTGTGGCGCCGTAGAGACATTTTACTGGTGTAATGTCCAGCAGTGGTCAGTTTTTAAGTAGTTTGACCCTTCAATATCTGGTCAAAATGGAGACACGAGACTGCATGTGTTCCCTTTAATCTGCCTGCCTTCACCCCATCAGCTGAAGCTCAGAGCCTCTCTGCAGCTCTGAACACATGATAACGAATTGTCAAGAATGATGTTCCCTCCTCAAGGCCTCAAGCTTCCCTTATCCTACAGGATTCTTCATGCCTCTGAATAAGTGAACACTCACAGCTAGGATTAGTTGCTAAATCAAAGAATGATTTCTTAAATTAAATATGAACATTTAAAACTTGTAAGTTAAATAATCATTAAATAAATGTTTGTTTATTGTTACTTATAATAATTATAATATAATGACATGTTTCATTAATCTGTGCTTGAATGACTGAAGTTTGAAATGAATGTTATGTTATGATTACATTGATCAGTAATGTTGATATGACAAGGCCATCACACTCACACAAGGACAAAGTAAAGTTAAGTCAAATGTGTGACACATAGATATTTCTTTATTGCAGATCAGAGCATCCGGTATCTGAGAAGGCGTGTTTCTGAGGTTGTCTTGGTAATAATCCTCAACATGTCAACCTCTGGTTGGCTACACAAATCATAACATGAAAACATTAAAACAGGATCACTCTGGTGATTCATCAGTTCCAGTTGCAGTTTGTTCGAGTTCCAGCTCTACAGTTCTAGAGGAAGCTACGGAAACGGCCGTCCATGGTGAAGTCTTTAACTAAGCAGCTTTGACACGCTGTCAAGGTTGTTGCAAGCTGACACAGCAAAAAGTTCCAGCAGAACAAGCTGGTTTTGTTCAGACTCCTTAAGGGTCTAGACCAGTGGTTCCCAAACGTATTTAGCCGCGCACCCCTTCTATGTCCCGACCATGTCGACGCACCCCTCAGCCCCCACATCAGGGCATGGCTATATATATATATATATATACATATATATATATATATACATATATATATATATATATATATATATATATATATATGTGTATATATATATATATATATATATATATATATATATATATATATATCAGACGTCAAGCTAAACAGACAGGGTTAAACAAATATGATCGACCTTTTCCCCCATCACTTTCATTTTTTAAATAGTAATTAATAAACATTCGAGACGTTACAATTTCCTTTGATTTAATTTTAAATAAATATTTAGAGTGCCCAGGTAGCACATAAAAATACAATTTAACAGTTTTCTTAAAGTAGGAACGTTTAACCTGTGCGGCCAGAGCGCTCTCCTTCCTTCTGCTCTGCGTAAACCTGAGCTGATCACCTACTTGTGCGCAATCAAATGTCTATAGGGGAAAATATGGAAAAGATATAGCCATGATGTTCACTTTTGCCTCACACCGACTTTTTGCTGTTTTATGGTGTGGCTGAATCTGCAATCCGCTGCCACGCGGACTGGAACAACAAATGCTGCAGTAACATGAGCTGTAGTCAGGTTCGGAGTCACTGGCTGGAGCGGACCCAACTTTAATACGTCATCCCAAAATAGAAGCTAATATCTTAATTTGACCTGGAATGAAAAATGTTATAAAACCTCTTAAAGGTTTTTATCACAGAGGAGGCAGCGTTCATTTCTGTCTTCAGTCTGGCGGCGCGCCGGAGTTTACGCAGCGTGCGCGCTTATTGAATCTCTGTGTGTGTGTGTGCGTGTGCGTGTGTGTGTGTGTGTGTGTGCGCGTGCGCGCGCCACAGCTCTGTGAGCCGCTTCAGTCACCGCGTCTCGTTATCGGCACTATTTAAACCAGTGTTGTAAAATGACTTCTGCCCAGCCCAGATGTGCTCACTTGTGCACCCGTGAGCCGTGGTTCCGCTGGAACGCGTCTGACCTCTGACAGACGCACTCTGAACCTCAGATCGTCAGCGCGCTGTTAATAGCCTGAATGGGAATCATTTCTTGATTTATTTAGTTACATCCACAATGTTCTGTGTGTGAGGTTTACAATGTCAGAACATCTGCATGAGACAGGTGTTAATTACAATCTGCCAGAATGACTCACCACCTTCAGATTTCTCCAACATCGTTAAAAATGATCAAATACGAAACATATCGGCGTGCGCAGGCCAGAGTGCTGAAGCTCGGCGCATTGTTATTATGAAGCTAGGGCACATGTGGAGGACACGCGCACAAAAATATATTTGTTTTAATTACATTTATTGGGCCCACTTACTTTTTCTTAGGCCCACCCACAAATGAGTTTCTGGCTACGCTAATGGTGACATGTGACAGACTTCTCTGAGCTCCGCAGCCATTACACTTTTCACCTCGCGCACTCCCTAGCGACAGCTCGCGCACCACACTTTAGGAATCCATGGTCTAGACGCAAACGGTTCCATCCAAACTTTGTGCCTGGCGACATCTCTGGACAGGAGAAGTCAGCGCTGTGGTCAATCTACTAGACCTGGGTGCTAAGAGGTCATCTGACCTCGATGACCTTTTGATCCGTGAAGAGTGTCTTTGAAGGGGTGAGGTAGAACACAGTGTGATTGTGTCTGATTCTTTTTGATAAGAATTAACTTCATAGCTTAATGTAAACCAAATTCTTTTACACCCAGAACTCAGCTTTCCTAGATACGGAAGTTCTGATAACATCGCATTCACACATAGGCACCATATACTACATCTAGATTCATCCATCGCAGTAAATATTAGTTAACTTGTCATGTTTTAATTGTTTGGGAATTAAATTCTTACTTTTACAAACCTGACTCTTTCCTTGAATCAAAACAAAGTGTTTACAATCCCTGAATAAAACAAAGAATCATAGAATCTTCTGATTAAAGCACAATAAAGACCAAGCAGGGTGATATTCTATATTTAGATAGAGTATCACAGCTTATTGGTCATAAGTAGAGGTAATATATATTGAGCTCTTAAAGCATTCAATTTACCAACCCTACAATAGCTAGGTAACATAAGAGGAAGGCTAATAAAAACATTATTAAACAGATAAAAATTGATGATGGATGTCTGGAAGGATTTCATCACCCATTATTGATGTTGGTGCTTCTACTAATAAACTTCCACATAACTAAAATATTCCAGAAAGCTAACAATTGGGCGCTGCAGTGTAGCTTTGGATTAACAAGTTACATTCTCACTATCATGTTCATGTTCGTGGCTGTTTGAGGTAAAATGGCATGAAGTCTTTAGACGTTTTAAAAATGGAGCTCTAATCTGCTGTTGACAACTGAATCTGTGCAACAATGAACATTCCCAAGAATCAAGTGTCTAGACGGCTGTAATAACCAGCAGGTAATCATCCCGAAAGAGTGTGTTTACACTTTGAATGGCTTGGGGTGAGAAAGTGTATGAATTCCTTTAAACACCAACCTGGGAACAAAAGAGAGGATTGTTGTCCCGGTATGTTTATGTAGTTCTGTCTGTTTCATTAGTTTGTCTAGGTCTTTATTCAGAAGAAAGTTCCATGAAGTTCAGTTCAAATCTCAGCTGAATACTTTTCATTGTTGAATGGTCTCATCAAACAATGACGTCCACCATCTGATAGCTGCTGATAAGATTCACGCTGTGACATTTTCTCATCAGGAATCCAACTTTAATGTGAGAAACGGGAAACATGACGGCTGATAATCATTAACGTGTTGTGAAAGACGCTACTTTTGACCTCAGGAGTGATGTCAGCCTATAACCCCCTTTTGTGTTGTTGCTAAAATATTGTCATATCATGTGAGAATGTGGGAATAAGAAGGAGGAAACATTTCAGGAGGTGGAAACATGTTTTATGACTAGTCTTCTGATGTGAAATGTTAGTCACAGGATTAATTTAATCGATCCTTAAATGTTTTTGGTTTATTTTACAGTAAAAAACAGATTGTTGTGGTTCACCTGAGAAATAATACAATTGAACTACTGTTTATCCCAAAAACCTGAAGCAAATAACACAAAATAGACTAAATGAGATCATTTTAATGATTAAATCAAATTTCAAAACCTTTTCAACTTGCATCAGCAAATTTTTTTTAATTAGGATTCCATATATATATACACACAGGAAATGCTGACATTTTCAGGAATCCTAATTTTGAAAACTTTTGCTGATGCAAGTTGAACAAGTTTGGACGTCAGACCCATGGGGGATGTGGGGGTTTCAACACCCACACTTTTCCAGCCGTTTTGCTCACCTCCACACCAGTCTGGTTCCTCTACGTCGCACACTCTGTTTGCCTCATCTCTTTCTTCCCCTCCCTCCCCTGTTTCACCTTGAAATCCGACATCGGCAGAAACCTTTTAACAATGGAAGTTTTTCCATCTTTACTGTTCCCTGCTTCAGCCCTCTCCCTCCTCCCCCTGCCCAGAGCCCGCAAACTCACTGGTGCACCTGCAGCCTCTCAGAGTTCCTGCTGATCTGACAACACGTTCTCACTCCCAGCGCGTCAAAAACAAACGCTTGGTCAGCCACCCTCCACGTCAGACCCCTGACGCCAAAAGTGCCCTTTTTCGTTACTTATGTGCGAAAAGGGGTTTTTCCCTTATTTGACTGCAGATCCCAATGCAGCGTAAAGCTGAAGCTATGGGATGTCCGCTACCGTTGCATCCCAATGCAGCGTTACACTGACGTGATGGGATGTCCGCAGCCAGGGCACCAAACAAGCTCATTGTACCTCACCTTAACCGTATCCTCATATTTAACCTTCCCCTCACCCCTATCCTAACCTTAACCATCTTGCCAGCGAACACGTTAGTGATGTGTCGATCGCTCTAAAAGCCGGCTCTGTGAAGTGAACTAGTGATGTGTCGGTCACGAACGAACCGGCTCTAAGAGCCGGCTCTTTGAAGTGAACGACGGGAGCCGGCTCGTCATTGGGAGCCGTCCCCTCCCCTCCCCCCTGCCTTGGTGAAAGCTACAGGCGATTGGTCAACATGTGTAACTGTGTGTCCAGACTGTCCACACACAGAGCAGTAGGGGCGGGGAAGAGGGAGGATCAGACTCAGACACACAGCAGAGCACATGTGGGCGGAGGGAGACGAGAGGGAGTGAGGAGGAGGAAAAAGGCGAGCGAGAGAGAGAGGAGAGTGCGACGAAGGCGGTGAGAAAATGAGCACCAGCAGTAGGGAAGTGGAGATTTCTTAAAGTGTTCAGTTATTAAATCCATAGAAATGATAAATATTTGATATATTGCTTTTTTTTTTACATTAGTAAATTATTTTACATATAGTTTTGCATTATTTTGGTTATAAGTGTACTCTACGCAACAGAAAATCTGAGGAGCCACTTGGGAGCCAAAAGAGCCGGCTCTTTTTGGTGAGCTGAGCCAAAAGAACCGGCTCTCTAAAAAGAGCCGCAATTCCCATCACTAAAGTGAAGGAGGGAGCCGCCTCATCATTGGTCAGGTTTGGAACAAGCCAACGCGAGGGGGAGGTTTCAACTACCAAGGTGGAGGTTAAAAGTAGAATGTATGTGTAACCTCCCCCTCGCCAGATGGTATGTTCTAACGTTCCCCTTGGGCGGCAAATACGAAAATTCACAGTCAGACTCTGACTGTCAGAGTCAGAATGCACGGGAAACAAACGCTTGATCACAGTGAGAGTAACGTTTTAGGTAGCAAGAGGGTTAAGGTTAGGATGAGGGAGAGGGGAAGGTTATAAATAGTGAAACGTTAAGGTTTAGATGCGGTTAAACGAGCTGGTTCGGTGCCGCATCGGTTAAATGAGGGTTAAGGTTAGGATGAGGGAGAGGGGAAGGTTATAAATAGTGAAACGTTAAGGTTTAGATGCGGTTAAATGAGCTGGTTCGGTGCCGCATTTAAGGTTTAGGTGCGGTTAAACGAGCTGGTTCGGTGCCGCATTGGTTAAATGAGGGTTAAGGTTAGGATGAGGGAGAGGGGAAGGTTATAAATAGTGAAACATTAAGGTTTAGGTGCGGTTAAACGAGCTGGTTCGGTGCCGCATCAGCGGATATCTCATCACGTCAGTTTTACGCTGCATTGGGATCTGCAGTTACAAAAGGGAAAAACCCTTTTCGCATATAAATAACGAAAAAGGGCACTTTTGGCGTCTGGGGTCTGACGTGGAGGGTGGCTGACCAAGCGTTTGTTTCCGACGCTTAGGGTGTGAGAATGTGTTGGATCTGAACATTGAAAGAATCATTTCATTTTCTGTTCCTCATTTCTGATGACCTTCAATGGTGTCTGTTTGTTGCAACCAGCAGGTACTAAAAGGAACTTGTTTTTATTTGACTATTTTTCTGCCATGTCTCTATCTTCCTGCATCTCCTCTCAATCCTAAAGAAAAACTGCTACCTGGCTTCATATATTTTCACCTCATGAGTTACCTTTGAACTGCAGTTCAAAACGATCTACCGACCGCAAATATAGTGGAGTGCGCGCCGCACGCTGACCGTAGGTGAAGTCACCGGAGGACGAAATAGATGATGCTTCATAGCAGCGAAACGCATCAGGCACAAATAAAAGACAGAAAGCATAAAATGATATGAGCCGACATAAACAATCGCATGTTAAATTTGTTTTTGAGGTGGTGACACTTTGAGAATGTTACTGTGGCCGTGCTCAGGACGCATCTGTCTGGAGCGCATCAACGATCAGAGCTCTGCACCTCTCAGCTCTAAATAATCCCCAGAGAGTCCACATGAATATTGTAATAAAAGTAGAAACAGGATAGTTTCGGGCTCCCTCTGGGTGTGTTGAGGGCTTCCAGGAGCTCCCTAGCTCACCCGTAATTCGAATCCTGCGTATAGCACAAGTTTATCGCGTGAGTTGCCGGATCCTAGCAGACAGTTGCCGGAATGGTCGTTTCAAAACAAAATTGTTCCCAGATATTGTTACAGCAAGGTCCGGCTCAAATTAAGCGCTGAATGGTGAATGTTAAGCATGGCCATATGGCCAAAATCTACTGACAAAACTGCCATAATGTGATATTGGCCCATTTTTTTTTTTTAATTGATGATAAGGTGGAGCCATTTCAGGGAAAAACAATACCAATTACAATTGTTTTACTCCAGTTTATGCAAATATTAAACGTTTGATCGGGAAGCCTTTACAACTAAATCTATAGTTCTGTAGATGAACTCACACTCTAAGAGCATGTGAGGAACCACAGGGTTTAGTCCTCGGAACTGTTCCCTTTCTACCCTACATCTATTAAAGCAACACTAAATACGTTTCTCTTTTCTCGCTCCTACTGGTTGACAGAAGGATTAAAACTTCTGTAAACATTCTGACCACAGACCGCTGTTGCTAGTGCTAACAAAGAGCTAACGCTAACATGTGCCAACTGATACTCAATAAGTCATAAAGTAAACAGATCCACACTGTTTGACAAAAACATATTGCTTACAAGTCAGTAACAACAAATCCAGGTCACCATCAGTTTGTGATTTCATAGCCTCTTTTAGCTCCCTCAGATTCTAGTTTTAGCTTTTTGCCTTCAAAGACATTACTCTCTTACTTTTACTTCCAGGCTGATTCCAACAAAAAGAAAAATTCTTCTTCTTTTACTTTATGTTGACAGTCGGCAAACTGAAAAAGCTAACTGCTAACCTTTTATGTAAGCTACTGGCCCAGTAAACAGCTATTCCCATAAAGCTGTCCAATGTGAAGTTGCCCAAGTTCATGGTTGGAAAACAGTAGCAAGGCAATAGATGTGTTAAAAACATTTTCATGTTGCTTTAAGTAGGTTTCCAGGTGTGTTTTACCATTTCTATTTTGATTTTATTCAGCTCTACAATACGTTTGAGCCAACTGACTATCTCATGTTCTTTTCTTTGTTGAAATGCTGAACCAGCACCAGACTGTGGCTTTGTGATCTGCAGCTGAATTTAGATGACTCTGAAGCATAAATATAGTTTTAGAATATCTGGACACGAGAATTTGGGCTTTCTCCTCCAGTTGTTTGTCAGGAAACCTGCTTGCTCTGAATCAGCTGCTTCCTCCTTGGAGCAACATGATCTACTAGCATAGCACTTTAGTGTGTATCTTTTTTCTTCTAACTGTATTACTTGATTCTTTTTTAAAACTTTTTTGGCTGATGTTTTCTTCTTCAGAGCTCACTGCTGTTTGGAGCATCACTTCCATCTCCGTTTATCTGCGGGCATTAGAGGGTGACACCGACCTCTGCTGCCAGCTCTCTCCTCGCCAGCGACACAGTCCCATTTCCCAGTCCAACGGGTAGACTCCATTGTCTCTATTTCATGGTTGTGTGTCCATGTCTCCTTATTTCTATGGCTTCTTTAATCCATCTCTAGACTCTAGATACTAAATCTGAAGCAGGGATTATCATTAATGCTTTGATCCTACCTTGGCATAGATTATTATAACAAAGATCTGGACCAACTAGGTCCACAATAAAGCAGAAAGGTGACATGTCCGATATTTTAAGACTCCAGCCTCTTTCTTACCGTATGCCATGTTCCAGCTGAGGGGTGGTTGCTTCTGCCTTTATTTTGTTAAAGACCAAGTTCCCTAATTTTTTTATTACATTTGCAATGGTCTTTCGGATAAATGATTGCTTTGTGATTTGATCTTTGTGAGAAAGAATCTCTCAAGGTTCTGTTAGCTGTTAGCCGTAGCAGAGGTGGACGGAAAACAGCAGGATTTTGAGTCTTACTCACTATTATTTCCTGATATTTGGACATTTCGCCTCTGATTGGATGACCAGCATCGCTACCCTACCACTGACTCCTTTTGTTTTGCAATGGTAATGTTCTATCTCCACAAATAACTCAAGCCTGAAGAAGTTCTGCCATGTTTTGGAGTTGCTAATGCTAACATTTAGCTTCTACATGCTGAGATGTACTCTGCTCTCTCCTGGACTCAAAATCAACAACAGCCTTCTCCGTCACGAGCCTACATGGGTGAGTCCATGAATGCTAATTTATAGAGGTGGTTTTATTCTGTTGAAGGTGCTACATAATTCTAGTAATAAATGGATGCTGGGAAACTAAATGTATCAGTAGTACCTTTCCTATTAGACTCCTACATCAGAATAAAACGGTGCCCTTACTGATCTTTTACAGTATTGTGTGTTTGCATATGAGCGCATTAAAATTCCTCTCTATCAGTGAACTATGGCAGAGTGAGTTTAAGAGCATTTTCCTTAAAAATTATTGTTTTTTTCCACCATTTCTTTCCATTTTTACACATCCTCTTCCTCTAAAGTTGGTCTGCGTCCATGCCAGCGCTCCAACCCAAACAAGCCAACCCAGAGAGTTTGGCTCTTCCTGTTAAAAACCAGAGCTGAGGCATACTGGTTGGACAGGGAGAGCACACAGTCAACTGCGCCTTGTGGCTTCTTCGTGGCAAAATGTTCTGCTCCCAGATTTGAGGGAAATCCGGACAGTGCATTCCTGGTAATTAATAAGGCAAGCACAGGTTTCTATTTGGAGTTCTAGTGGAGCGTTTACTCTGAGGATTTTACAATGTCCTGTTTTTAGGCTCATAAATGTAGGCTTTGTAAAAACGAAATGTTGTGAAAAAATGGATTCAACAGATACACAAACCCCTTTATGGCTGACTTTGTCAATCACATCAAACAGTTAAATCCAGCCACTCATGTCCACAATCTGTTTCTTTCAGTCACTGCCCATAGTGCGTGACCACAGGTTAGGGTTATAATGTAGAACACTTCCTACGGTCTACCCTCACTCGTGGGCACAGCCATGGGCGTCATTTTGGCCAGAGATGCTGGGAACATGTCCCCACCATTGGACCTTTTGTCCCTATCACTTTTGAACCACAAGTTTATGAGAAATTCATCCGTCTGTGTTCCCATAGTTCAGACAACAGCTCCATAACCTGCTTCAGACATGGTGTCACTTGTTCATAAATGAACAAATTATCCAACAAAACTACAATAAGCTTTTTTTTACACGTTGGTCATATTTCATTTCATCAATAATAATTTCACATAGAATAAAACTAAACCATAATTAATAGTTTTTGTTTAAATTTCAACATTTAGGAAAGAGTGTGGCATGCTGGGAATTCTGTCTCATCCAATCAGTGGATGTTTCTCAATGTCAAGGCGCCTTGCCTTGCGAGGCAATGTCTTGCGAGGCCAGGCGCCTTGCTTTCAAGACAACGTCCTTCCTTGGTCAAAGAAAACGGTTAAATGGAACAGACTTGCATCACGTGACCGCGGCTTCCACGGCGGTCACGTAGCGTCACGTGACTCAGGAGAAAACGTTATATTTTATATGTATTAGTTTCAATATAAATAAATAACGAGCCTTTTACTTTTGAAATTGTGTACATGTTAATCAAATTAAAAATATAAGTGAGTTACTACCCGCTAGCCACTGAAGCTGCAACTACTAAGCAACTAACCAACCATAGACAACGTTTTGGATCTAAAAAAATTATTTTAAATTAGCTGACAAAATTGTCCCCGAAGTAGCTGCCGGCTTCTGATCTGCTGTCTTTTTGAAAATACTGTGGTATATTGCGGGTAATTTTTGACCAAGGCTAGGCTACAAGACATCTCCCGTGTATCCTTGCTCAGCTAGCTAAATGGTTAACAAACGGAGAACACATACCTCGGTAGAACATGAACCTTGGAACCGATTGGAACATGTCTTGGCGGCTCTCGATTCCGTATCTCCTAGGCAACCAGGGCGGGGCCAAGACATCAAGGCAAGGTTCCTTGGCAATGAGAAACATCCAGTGATTAGCTTGCTAAATAGTAAACATTAGCTAGCGCTTTATCCAACCTAAACTTAATTAGGTTAATATCAAACAAAATAAAGTTAGTTCTCTTGCATTTGTCTAAAAACCTCCACCAATAGTACTGTTTGGACCAAAAGCATCCATTGGACCTTCCAGTTGTCGGTCCTTGAACCGCTGCACTTCCCTGGGTCCTTTACTTATGTTGTGGTTATTAGCCAACAAATAATTTGTAAGCTTTACTTACTTTTTGGATTCATCAATAAAATTTGTGAATATGGAAATATTTACTGATTTATTACGTAATTAGGATATCCGTGGATATGCCTTGGAGCACCACCCCCTTTAATAGGGGAAAAATGAATCCGAACCTCTATCAATCTGTCTAAAATTCGTAAAATTATTTTAACGAGCAGCAATCGTATTTTATCCTGATCAGACAAATTTACTTGAGACAAAACTTAATTGGCAATAACATTTATTGACTAATATGATCACCTTAGCTCCTTCAAAGTATTAGCCAATCAATATACCAACTTATTTTATCAAATGAATAACAAGCAGCGAAACCATGGAATGATAATGTGAAGTAACAACCTAATCAGACCGGTGGGGAAGATGATGATGTAATATGATCCAGCAGAGATAGCTGAGTACCAAACTGGAGGGAATTTGAAAACAAAATGGCTGATCCTTTGTTTAGCTAACCAAAGGATCGACTGTGGGTGTGTGTGTGTGTGTGTGTGTGGGTGTGTGTGTGTGTGTGTGTGTGTGTGTGTGTGTGTGTGTGTGTGTGTGTGTGTGTGTGTGTGTGTGTGTGGAGTTCACAGCAAACTTAATCAAAACACTTCAAATCGCTTCACAAAGATCAAGAAAAGAAACAACAGTCATAAAGGCAAATTACAAATCAGTCTGTCAGCCTGGCCACAGCATAAACAAACTTAGATATTTAACAATGAAAGAAACGGCTTACTCTGAGGTGATCCATTGGCGTTTTTGGTACGGAGGAGAGAAAACTGTTATTTTAAAGCGGTCACGTGGTCGACCGCTTATTTCGGACTATTTGAGAAAGCGGGAGAGAAAGAGAAAGATAAAAAAAAGGAAGAAAAACTTTAAACGAACGAACACACGAGGCGTCCCTCTGTGTTCCGCTGAGCAGATCAGATGGCGTTGTTCTTGATCAGCAGCTCGGCCTCATGCATGCTGTCCGGAGTGATGTGAGCAGAGGCAAAAATCTCCTTACTCCAGATGAACTGGACTGGAAGAGAGCGATTTCCTCTCTGCGCTTCAGCTTTATAGATGTCCAGCGGGCGGTCTCTGTAGCGCTGGTCAGACTTGGCGTCGCTTGATGATGTCATCAAGCTGCTGCCAGCCATAGAGGATCATGGGGCATGGAGTCCCTGCTGGCGCTGATGTTGTCTACACTTCAGGGCGTAGATGCACAGTCCTTTGGAGAAAATACTGCATAGTAATTTTCTCATGAGGGCAGGACCCCAACACTCATTACACACTCACGTGTAAGAAGTTCTCTGCTCAATAATATCAGATAAGGAGAAACAGCCGGCTGCTACCGCTTCTACTTTAGGGCAAACTACCAGTGTCCCAAAAAGATAAACATCATTTGAAATCACGGACAACAAAAGACGTTTGGACCCAGAAAATGGCAACTAGTGATTAGGGCTATCTTGTTTCCTCTGGTGTTGTGGTTTCTGGTTCCAGCAGAAGTGTCTTAGATAAATACTCGAGGGGAGGGGTGAGTTGTCCGCAACTGTTTCTGCATTCAAAACCTGGCTTGCTCTGTGTTGCTAGAGTAGCTTTAACTGAAACTTGACATGGGTAAGCTATGTATCGTTTTATTGGTATTTTTCAGGATACATTTCTGAGTGCTGCTGTGGCCCAGAGGTTATGTGCTTGTCTTGTAATTGGTGATTTGTGGGATCATTCCCAAATTTGAACTTTGGTTTGTTGAATAAAGCTTTGATTTTAAACACCTGTGTAACGGAATGAAATTACTGTTTTCCACCAAAAGTCATTTCCCCCCTCTCATCTGACACAGAACTAGTCTGCATGAGATATGGCCTCAAGGTTTCATGCATTTGCTTCTAAACAGCTTCCTTCCAGCTCAAGAGAAGAATGAAGAAAGGACTCTCTCCTTTTAATAATAAATCAAAGCTAATAAAACTAAGTGTTAGTGAATAATAAGATGTGACCAATCTGTGAAATAAAAATATTAATTACTTTATTATAGTCCTATAGAATATAATAAGTACTATGACTTTAGGGTCGATGATAGACTTTGTAGTCGTATCATCTGACCTGCGGCCGTATGTTTTGGACACCCGAGTTAAGAGAGGAGCGGAGCTATCAACTCATCACCACCTGGTGGTGAGTTGGATCAGATGGCAGGGGAAGATGCCTCGTAGACCTGGCAGACCCAAACGCATAGTGAGGGTCTGCTGGGAACGCCTGGCAGAAGAACCTGTTAAGACGGTCTTCAACTCCCACCTCCGGCAGAGCTTTGACCGCATCCCGAGAGCAGTGGGGGACATTGACTCCGAGTGGGCCTTGTTCCAGTCTGCGATTGTTGAGGTGGCTGTTGCTAGCTGTGGTCGCAAGGTGGCCGATGTCAGTCGTGGTAGCAACCCCCGTACCCGCTGGTGTACACCAGAGGTTTGGGGAGCCGTCAGGCTGAAGAAGGAGGCCTACAGGGCGTGGCTGGTCTGTGGGTCTCCGGAGGCAGCAGACAGGTACCGGATAGCCAAGCGGGGTGCAGCAGTGGCAGTTGCCGAGGCAAAATCTCGGGCGTGGGAGGAGTTTGGTGAGGCCATGGAGAAAGACTATGATCGGCTCCAAAGAGGTTCTGGCAAACTGTCCGGCGCCTCAGGAGAGGAAGGCAGCAACTTGCTCACACTGTTTACAGTGGGGATGGGGAGCTGCTGACGTCAACTGGGGCTATAGAGCTCCGGACCCCACGTGACTCTCAGTTAGTAGACGCCATTTTGGGAGGTAAAAAAAGGTAAACAAACACATGAACGTGAATGGGATCAGCTTGGATTTTACTTCGTTGGAGTTTACTTCACACTTTAAAACCGAAGAAATCGTTTTATATAGTCAGAAATTAAATAGACTAAACATCTACGACCCTTACCGTGTCCCTGGGATACTGTTTTAAAATGCCAGAAGCTGTCGGAGCGGACTTCTTACTGGACCTGGCCGGGGAACCCCTTGGGATTCCCCCGGAGGACCCGGCTCAGGCGGCTGGGGAGAGGGAAGTCTGGGCCTCTCGACGCTACTGCCCCCGCAACCCGACTCTGGATAAGCGGATGAAAATGGATGGATGGATGGACAAATAACAGATTTACACGTAAGTAGTTTAAATAGAGTGCTGTGCTGTTTGAATGTATAAACTGAACGCCAAGAGAAATCACTAGTTTGATTTTTTTTTCAGTGAATAAAATAAATATGTCAAGCAGAAGCGTCTCATGATCTGTCTGAGAGCTGTCTCGGTGAGACAGATAATAGAAATCCAAAGTGTTTTTTATGTGTGATCTGACACTTGATCAACCATTGCTTAAAAATTAAATACAGCTTAGCCGGTTCATTGCTGTGATCATAAAACACGGAAACGGCAGCACGCAGAAATCACGAGGCAACGTTTTACGTGATGTTTACTTGTTGCTATGAGTAATAAGACAGAAAAAGCCACGCCAAAATAAGTTTAGGAAGCCCGCTAAGAATCGTAATAAAAGCATTTAAAATAAATACCATACACAGTTGAGGAAACGTTAGTTTAAGTACCTGATATGAAGCGGTCGCTGCATAAGTGAAATCCTTTACTCTCGGGGTCCCACAGTTTCATTTTAGCCCGGTCACTAGTGCGTTTTATTACAATGATCCAACGTTTGTGGCGCTCCGGATCTTGGGGAATCCTGTAGAAGGATCTTCCCTTGACTTGTCCCCGTCTGTTCTGGCATCCTGGGGCACAACAGGAATTGACCATATTTCCCGTGTGAGATTTATGACAACAAATAGTCTAGCTGCCGGCTTCTGCCTGCCAAAATGGTGCCGTTTCGATTTGAACTGTTGCATGCGGGAGAAGTGACGTCAACTCCCGGAGCTCTATTGTCGGACGGTGGAAGGAATACTTTGGGGAGCTTCTCAATCCCACCTATGTGCATTCTGAGGAGGAACCAGAACCGGGAGACCTGGGGATGGACTGTCCAATCTCGGGGGCAGAAGTTGCTGAGATAGTCAAACAACTACACAGCGGCGGAGCCCCGGGGGCGGATGAGGTTCGTCCTGGGTATCTCAAGGCTATGGATGTTGTAGGGCTGTCATGGCTGACACGTCTCTGCAACATTGCGTGGTCATCGGGGGCAGTTCCTGTGGAGTGGCAGACCGGGGTTGCGGTCCCCATCTTTTAGAAGGGTGACCTGAGGGTGTGTTCCAACTATAGGGGGATCACACTCCTTAGCCTCCCTGGAAAGGTCTACTCCAAAGTACTAGAGAGGAGGGTCCGATCGATAGTTGAGTCTCAGATTGAGGAGGAGCAATGTGGTTTTCGTCCTGGCGGTGGAACTGTGGACCAGCTCTATACCCTTGCAAGGGTGATGGAGGGGGCATGGGAGTTTGCCCAACCAATCCACATGTGTTTTATGGATTTGGAGAAGGCTTATAACCTTGTTCCCAGGGGTACCCTGTGGGGGACGCTCCACGAGTATGGGGTGGGTAGCTTTCTGTTAAGGGCCATTCAGTCCCTTTACCAGAGCAGCATGAGTTTGGTTCGCATAGCCGGTAGTAAGTCGGACCTGTTCCCGGTGAGGGTTGGACTCCACCAGGGCTGCTCTTTGTCACCGGTTCGGTTCATTACCTTTATGGACAGAATTTCTAGGCGCAGCCGTGGTGTGGAGTGTGTCGAGTTTGGTGGCAGGAGAATCTCGTCTCTGCTTTTTGCGGATGATGTGGTCCTCCTAGCTTCATCCAGCGCTGACCTTCAGCTCTTGCTGGGTAGGTTCGCGGCCGAGTGTGACGCGGCTGGGATGAGGATCTGCACCTCCAAATCTGAGACCATAGTTCTCGACCGGAAAAGGGTGGCTTGCCAACTCCGGGTCGGGGGAGAGGTCCTACCTCAAGTGGAGGAGTTTAAGTATCTCGGGGTCTTGTTCACGAGTGAGGGTAGGAGGGATCGGGAGATCGACAGGCGGATTGGTTCAGCGTCTGCAGTGATGCCGATGCTGAGCCGATGTGTCGTGGTGAAGAGGGAGCTAAGCCAGAAAGCCAGGCTCTCGATTTACCGGTCGATCTACGTCCCAATCCTCACCTATGGTCATGAGCTTTGGGTAATGACCAAAAGAACGAGATCGCGGATACAAGCGGCCGAAATGAGTTTCCTCCGTAGGGTGGCCGGGCTCAGCCTTAGAGATAGGGTGAGGAGCTCAGACATTCGGGAGGGACTCGGAGTAGAACCGCTGCTCCTCCGGATCGAAAGGAGCCAGTTGAGGTGGTTTGGGCATCTGGTCAGGATGCCTCCTGGACGCCTCCCCGGGGAGGTGTTTCGGGCATGTCCTGCCGGCAGGAGGCCCCCGGGTTGACCCAGGACACGTTGGAGAGGTTACATCTCCAATCTGGTCTGGGAACGCCTTGGGGTCATGCCGGAGGAGCTGGTGGAGAAGGCCGGGGAGAGGAAGGTCTGGAGCTCCCTAGTTGGGATGCTGCCCCCACGACCCGGACCCGGATAAGCGGAGGAAGACGACGACGACTTTAAATGTTTCCACTAGGACCGATCTCACGTAACGTTAAGAGACGACACCTTGCTTTTACTGATCCAATCATAATCTGCCAGATCTGACGGAGGCGTGGTTTTGGTGGTGCTTGGTAAATCTGTCATCTTTTCATTTGACCATAAACCAAAACATCCAAAGTGTAAAACTATGCCCACGTCATCTTTAACGCCGGTTCAAAGCGTTCTAGAGAAGTGTCGGAGTGGCCAATCCGTAACTTTCCTCTTCAGCCAAAAGAACCAACGACAAGCTGGATAAAATCTGTTGCTGTTCCAACTGTTGTAACGGTTCCTTTCAGAATAAAAGCTGAACCATCATGACCCAGTTTTGGGTCTCGCTAGATGCCAACAAACTGTCGTGACCTGGAAGTATCTCAAAGACTGGTCTGGTCGGCAACTGCTGCTTTTCCTTCCGGCTTCGGTTCCAGAGAGGGTTAAACTGGACCTCGACATTCCTGATCTAGACGGGGACTTCCAAAAGGGTATGTAGGCCGACGGAATGGAGTCGAACGTGTTTATGAATCTCCTAACCAAAGCTTAGCACGAAGACATCACCTTCACTTCCCACCAGAACTAATCATCTTCGGATTTGCTGGTTCTGAGCAACATTCCACACTACACATTCTCCGTCTCATTCACTTAGTTACACCATACATTTAGTGTTTAAGTTAGTCTAGTTATAATTTGTTTAGTAATAAATCTTTAAACTTTTAAAACCTGACTCTCTCTTCTGTTGTCTCTGAATTAATATGAGGTTGTTACCTAATCCCTGCAATAAAAAGTTCCAATCTTCTGGTTAAACAGTACCCACAGATCCTTAAGGTTGATTTCATGTTTACAATGGAATCTTATGTCTTATGGCTTATTAAATAACATGTAAATTAAACCATTACACCTGTCAGAGCTGTGGCTCATTCCAAACTCAGAGTTGGCAATCAACTCTTTTCAGTGATAAATCCAGTCCAATCCAATGTGATTTCAATAGCACTTTCTACACAACACTGTCGATCAAAGTGCTGTACAGTTAAAAATAAACAAGCACATATTAAAAAATTAACTAAAAACACTAATAACACACCAATAATTAAACACATCACAGCTAAGATAATTCTGGATAAAAACACAAAATAAACGTGGGTATATAAAAATCAAACAAGAGTGAAAAAACCTAGCTTCAGACCTGGAGATGCTGACGTCCATCGCAGCTGCATCACACTTCAGTTCTGGCTTACTGAGACCAACAGAACAACATCATCCTTAGAAAACAGAGATGGGATCTGGCCTTTTTCCTCTTGGCTGCGCCTAAACATTAAATCCATTAAATTTATGAAAAGATTGGCCCAAATCTCACCAGAAGCAAGTCTGAACCTTTCTTTCTCTCTTGGAAACGAGGGGTTGAGAATCTCTAAATGGGTCACCCAAAACACACACACACACACACACGAGTGTAGACTTTCTCCAACAAAACACATGAAGACCAAATGGTCACACACTTGTACACCGGACATTACTATAAAGAAAATAAACTCTTTTGGCTCTGGATGTGTTTGTTTTAGAGTTACTGAGATGCTGCCTCGATAGCAGTTTTGAAATCATCTAGTCATCACCGAAACAAGAATGCCTTTGCTTAGTCATCCAGAGAACAATGCACCATTCAGCTCTCTGGTTCTTTGGGAACAAACCAATCTGTTGCACGGATGTACAATTGGGTAATTCTCAGACCATATTTCTGCTTTATATGATATAAAAATGTCTCCAGCTTGTTCATATCCATCTCTGTCACAATGTTGGAGCTCTGTTAGGAGAACGGTGATGTCGTTTTGATTGGAACAGCTCCTGTGGCTGCAGCGGTTAGACATTTTTGAGGGAAGTCATAGTTAGTGCAGGGAAATTTATCAAACCAACCGAATGCTACATGTTCAGCCCAGTAAAATAGTAATCTCCTCTTTCATCGATGGGAGTTTTCCCCTCATGGCTGCTGTGCTGAGTCAGCTCCAGAACAGAGAAACCAGTGACCCAGTGCGGCTCACGTGTTTCCTGGAAACCAAATGCAGTCTGACAGAAAGTCAGTCCTTCTTCTCTAACATTCATCAGGCTGCAACGCTGAGAGTGATCTGTTCAAGAAAAAGTTGTTCTTGCAACTTTTGTTAGCTTCAGGCTTTTTCAGCATTCCGTCAGGGGTGCAGATGGGATTTTCAAACTGGGGGAGACAAAGTTCCAATGTACCCTCCCCCAAACACACACACACACACACACACACACACACGCACACGCACACAAACACAAACTGTTGCAAGAGTCTTAACTCTAGAGCTCAGTCAGTTTGTGTAATTTCATCCAATGGTTTATGAAAAAACAAACTCTTTTATATACGTGTTTGAAGCCATTATGCAGTGGAACGCTGGCATCAAAGCTCTGCCTGATCAACACTATCCAAGTCAGTCATTTGTTATTCTCCTAATCGACTACTAACCAAAACCTCAGGCTTTATGCAAAATATTAAATGATTTTCAGCATACCAACGGCCCTAAAAACTTCACATAAAATATATTTAAAAAACGATATTCGCTTATCACTTAGAGCATTGATACCCAAACTTTTCAGCCTGACCAACAGATGTTCCTTCATATTTTTACGTTATTTAGAAATTTTCATTATATTTGGAAAGTTTTTATTTATACATACATAAATAAAGCTCTTTTAAAATTTTATGTTTAACAGTTTTTTATGATTATGTGGCACACTTTGACTTCCACATTTAACGCATCGGCATCTGCCTCTTTACGGCTTTTTTTTTTTTTACATTGTCGCTACGTTTATCACGTAAGCGGTGTTTTTACCATCATTTCTACATCCATCACGTCCCAGAGAAGGTTAAACCAACACGAAACCCAACGTTTGTAAACTCCACACACACCTCTCGTGCAGCACCAGCTGTCTGATGCTGCAGCGGCGTCAATCTTCCCGGCTGAATGAGTGAATTTCTTCATCAGATTCAATATTCTGCTTCATAATCAGAGTCAGTCATTACAAGACAAAGTGATCAGTCAACAAAGACCAGACCTGCCGGCAATTATAGGTTTTATCTAAGATTTGTGCACTTCATGTTGCGCACATCTCTTCCTCTCCCCGACTGGGAGCCTCTAGGCGGGAGGCGATTTTCAGACTCTAAAAACTCCCAAACTTTGCTCAGCCTGAAGGTTCCACATCTCCACTATCTTCTGATGTAAAGTAGTAACTTCATGAGGGATCATATTTGTAGATGAGACTTGTTAAAGTCAGCAATGAGGCTTTGGCACTTATAACGAGTAAGTCCCAACACTGACAACAACGTACTGAAACTAGAACCAACATGCATAAACAGACAGATCGGTCCCGCCTACTTACACTGTTGGTCTTTTATAAATACGCAGTAATCGTTGCTCGCCTTTTTCGCTTCATCCTGCATCCTAGCAGCAACCACTTTGGTGCCTCTGGAGTCGGTGTTTGTTTACGTCATGCGAAAAGGAGCTTCAAGCGCTTAACCTCCGATTTTGTTTTCTTACTGTCCTCAGTGCGGGGGACGGATCAGGGTCGATCTGAATCTGGGGGGACAGATCCCCCCGTCCCCTGCATCCCGTTGTACCTCCTCTGAAGTTTTCCAAACCGTAACACTGACCAGGAAAGTCAGACATTCCTCACTAACCCAACTTCAAATCCAATATGGCAGCCTGACACATGAAAAAAGAAAAGAAACTATTTCTCTCCACTGGTCGACCAGTTTCTCATTAAATCTGTCACATACGCAAAACATGATGGAGCACACGACATGCAATAAGGTACATTGTTATTAGCTTGTGTCGCTAACAGCTGTTAGCCTGGCTATGCATAACATAAAGCAGATTGGGATGCCACTCCCAAATCTGCGTTCAGACTTTTTAAGGGAAAAGTATCCTTGTGTGCTCTTGTGGCTATGGGGTTAGCTGAGAAGGGTTGCTTACCTGCCATAAACTGGACCTGATGTCCCACAAGGAGGGGAGTCTGGGTCAGACCCAGAAATGGCCCAAGGGATTGCACATTATGTCCTCCCTGGACTGGGAGCACCTCGGGACCCTTCAGGAGTGAGGGGAGTCTGGGTCTGTCCTGGACCGGTGATAATTACTGAGGCTATGGCCCTGAGCCTCCAGTTGATGGACACCGATACTTCTAAGAATAATGTTAAGGTGATCAACACACACTTGTGATTTCTCAAATGCTGTTGTTTTTATTCAAACCGACATGGGCCTCCAAGCTTTCTCTCTCCTGGCAAACAGAAGCCTCCTCACAGACAAACACATGAATCGCATCAATCTGAGCTGGACCGGACCCGTCTGTCGACAGGGTGTGTGACTGCTGACACACCCCAGTCATCCATCGATGTCCCTGGAGAACTCTAAAGGGAGTGCTCTTTTGTCTGTAGTATTGGTGGATGTCGTTTCAGCAGACCCAGCCCTGGAGCAGCAGCACAGCTGGAGGACAACTCGGCTCCTGCAGGGAAAACGAAAGCCCCTCTAACTTTGATCTTTCAGCCTGGACTCCACAAAGCCGCTACCTGTTGTCTAAGTAGCAGAGGGAAGCCAAGAAGTGACAAGAGTATATGTTACTTCTGCCCGAGAGCTCTATGTGTGTTGGAGCTGAAATATTTAGCGTGATACGGCATCAGGGTGGGGAATTAAGTGAGGTGTGTGCCCGTTCGGGGATTCCATACATGCCAGTTAGCTGTAGGGTGATATCTGACGTTGGAAAAATCCTGAGACTAATTTGTCAAGGCTGACAACACAAACAAGTCGAAGCTAAAGCTGTGAAAGCACTAAGCTCTTGGTAAAATAGAGGAACTCCCACTGAGATTGATCTCTTTTCCAAAGTCAGTTTTGCTTCAAATCTACTTGAAAATCTTGCTCTCTCTCTCTGTGTGTGAAAGCTCAGAGGGTTTTTCTTCTAATCACATTGTCTTCTCCCAGTGTCTTTAATGCATTATTAATTATTTATCTAGGTATTAAAGAAGCTGTTGACTAAACGACTTTTCCTGTCCATGCCCTCTCTCGTTCTCATGCTGACGAAAATTGTTTATTTTTCTATAAATAGAAAAGCTGCCAGTCAGTGGGTAAAATCTTGGTTTCTGTTTAAGTTGCTTAGAAGCTACCACAGTTTGAACAGATGTTGTGTTTGTTCCCAGGCTTTGTTACAACACTCACGTAGACTAGAGCATATTCTCACAGACAGAGAGCGACCGTGTGTGTGTGTGTGTGTGTGTGTGTGCGTGCGTGCGTGCGTGCGTGTGTGTGTGTGTGTGTGTGTGTGTGTGTGTGTGTGTGTGTGTGTGTGTGTGTGTAAATGACGTTTTGTATTTCAAACATTTGCCAAGATCAATTTTCCTCAAAGGTCCACAAGGAATAAGATCCCACCACCTCCTGGAGGTGAGTCAAGTGTATTTTGGAGAGAGAAAGGGTCTAATCCACAGAAGTAGACATCACATGACTCCCGTGTCACGTACACCAGATCTTCGGATCTACAGTGAAGCTTTTGTTGTTTCATAATAAAAAGTTTAATAAACCCTTTTAATTAGGAGGTTTTCACCACTTTTGTTACTCTGGCTTCATAGCTTTGACTTTTTTCACAGATTTTTAATCAAAATAATCTGAAACACATTTTAGTGGAAGAATTAAACTTTTACAGCCTCATGTTCTTGGATATGGCCATTTTTCATTGGGTTTATGAAAGAGGTTAAATCATAAGTGTCATGGGATCTTTTTCATTTTCCCCATCTGTCATTTGTTGTAAATCTGTTTGCTTCTTGGCTGCTGGTTAAACGAGCGCTGGAAGACTTCAAACACCTGACTTTTATTTTGGTCTCTTTGTTCAGTCGTGTTTCAATCATCTGGAGACATCTGTGCGCATGCGTAGCAGGCAGAAGACCCAAAAATAATTACAGGACTCTGCTTGACCTTTTAATTGACGAAGAAATCTGAGTTGAGTCTGAATGGTGGAGCAGGACGTTTCTGTGGAAACCTGAGTGGGTGGTGTTTCTATTTCCTGTTCTTCCTTCTTCATCTACATCCTCTCCCACCGTGAGGTCAGTCAGAAGTCAGCAGGCTCCATCTGTCGTGTGCAAAAAGTCAGCAGGTATTGAAACCTCTCCAGAAGTTTTCATAAAGATCACAAACCACAGCAGACCTACAGCTAGAGCAGAAGCTGCTTTAAAAGACAACTTGTTCGTCTTTATTTGGCTGCAGTTCTTTGCTCCGATTGGTCCTAGTGCTGATCAAACTGAATGACAACCACAGATTCTGCCCCTATGAGGGACTGTTTCAAGGGTTTGTGGCCAGACTACATATGTACATAGACTGGATTGCCGGGCTAGAAATACCAAGAATTTTTTTTCACTTGCCACCACTGTCCCTTGTCAATCAACATAGTACAACAAGTACCCTGTCAACATCCTGCAAGTACCCAGAACCTAGCCAGCATGCATAGGTGGGCCCCTTATGGATGCAACAGGGTTGGTCCGTGGTTTCCATGATGACCCCAAAGAGGTTTGCCCACATAGATCTCAACAAACTCATATTTGAGTCAAACCATCTGGGTCCCTCTGAAAACCCATTTAGGGCTTGTTTAAATATGGGCAGACCCGTGTGGGGCCGACATGGAAACAATGGACAAACCCTGTTGGTATCTATATGGTTTGCCCATATGGGGCCCACTTATGCATGCTGGCAGGGGCAGTAACCTACAAGCACCCATGTTCATACCCTTACCCTAAAAAGTACTGTGCAAGAACACCAGGCGAACCCTGACAGTACGCTGGCATGTATCCTGCAAAAGCCTTGAAGGTAATCTGGTAAAAAAGATTTTACATAAAATACAGTTAATAAAAACAGTTCATTGTTTTTATTAACTGTATTTTATGTAAAATGTTTATGGTGGCCTTCTTGGTCGTCTTGCAAAAGAGACTCAAAGGATTTCCCTGGTTAAATAAGGGTTGAATAAAAAATAAATAAAATCATACCTGTACTGTACTTTAGTAAAACCCTGTACATAATCTTGGAAGCACCCTGTAAGTACCTTGAGAGTACCCCTCTAAGTACCCGTTACATACCATCTAAGTACCCTGAATGTAGCCAGGCTCAACTTTGTAACTTTTCATTCTAGTTATCACCAGTTTGGTGGCTTGATATATTTTAAAAATCTGTTTCTGACTGTTTTTGTCTTAAAGTCCATCCTTTAGTTTCTGAGCTCCATCTCCCATCAGCCTGTCAGTTAAACCTGACTGACTAAAGCGGTGCAATCGGACTCCGTTTATGCACCACGCTTCTCACTTTGGCTTGAAACCAGAAACCAAACCTTAACACTGAGAAATGTAGAGCTGGCACAAACACGCAGCGTCCCCACAAACCACAAACTTTACTCTCACCTATACACGCTTCCTTGATGTTGGATGTGAGTCCTACCGGACGTGATGGAGCCTTTGTTCTTTCCTGTTGTTTCCTGTATTTCAGGGAACATTTTTGTGATTTGTTGGTGCCGTTCGTGAGCTGGGGCACCATGACAGAAACGTCAAAACTGGGTGAAACCGTGTGGCCTTGGATGAATTTCTCCCTCGTTAGTTTTACTGTGGGCTCTGACCTCTCCGTCACCTATCCTGGCACCTCACAGTAAGCTGACGCAATCTTCTGCCGAAGCTTTGTGAACACATAAACCAGAAACGTGCACAGGATCTATTAGAGACAGAACTCAAGTCGCTCATCCAACAGTTTTGTTTCTGGTGCTTCTGTTTGTGTTTGACAATTACACATCCACAGGTGACAGGAAAAATAAATGAAGATTTATTTCATTATTGATCAGCTGATGTAAAATGTACCTGTGGAATAATTTAGAAGTAAGCTTTAGGGAGGGGTTTTATACACCAACAACATCAGGCTGTGATCTGCTGCGAGAGACCTTCAGCATCCAGATGTTCTCGCTTATGTCCAGTAGTGAGACACAGCTGGACTCAGACACACAGAAACTGACAGTCACTAAAAAGATTTTGTTAATGCTTCAATTTTTGTTTGGGAGATTTGACTTGACTTAAAGCAACGGTGAGAGTTTTATGTCTTCTCTGGTCTCTCCTCCCAGTAGGGTTTCCACCCAACCTCCATCACATTCTGATATCTCGGCTGACTCATTTCAATGAGAAGGAGCAGTAAGTTCTCCAAGGTGACGGAGCTCCTCACTTTATCTCTACAGCTGAACCCTACAGAGGAAGATCAGATCAGCAGTTGACATTCAAAATCTCGACATGACGGTTGGAAAGTAGCACAGCCAGTAAATCCAGAGCTGCTTCTTGTTTAACTGCTCAGTCCACTTCTGCTCCTCCTGGACTCTTCTCTCCAAAATCCTAAAGGGTTAAGGAGGCGGAGATGTGGGATCCTCAAAAAGGAAAAAAAAAAACTCGAGAGGAATTTAAATTTTAGAGTGTCCTTTGATGTAAGCAATGCAATCAGGTGTTCAGGTCTAGATTTCTTCTGGCGAGAGTGGGGGTGTCCCTTTGTTATTAGACCACAGGTAGTGTTTTCATATCTAATCTACCTTTTTTGTGAACTTGTTTATTTTCAGAGTCCTTCACAGCTTTATCTCCATCACATATCACAGAGAAGCCCCTTCTGCTATGCCTCAACTTGGGGGGTTGGATGGGTTGAATTTTTAACCTGTGAGTCATCTCTTCTATGAAAGGATGATGTCATTCCCGAACACCAGATTCAGGGCTTCTTCGACTCTCGTTAAAATTGCAGAGCCCTACTTTCTGCCGTCATCTCTGCATTTTCCTCTCCTGCAGTAATGGACTTGCTCACTCGACTACGACCTGAGTCCAGGTGGTCTGATTCAGGATGGCACGCTGAGGGGGCTGAAGGGCTGAGAGTGTGGATGTGAGTTAGGGGAGTAGTGACCGCTTCAAGGACATAGCTCGTCCCCTCAGAACGATTTGGAATTTCTTTCCAGGAGCAGCAGTCGGGTCACAGTTCATTTCACACAGCTAGCTGGTATATGCCATGCATGAGTTCTTCAACAGCAGCTGTGTTTACATCCAGGATACGTGCGTGCAGGAAAACTGACCCCACCCCCACATGGCTTTCATCTCACCCCTATGCTGCTACTTTCAGAACACCTACAGGCCTGAGTGGTTTAACCCTTCAACCACCTTTTCAGGGACAGATTACAGAAGGCATCAGTGCTCACAGGCAAAGCAGATCATATGTACGCTCATCACACATTTCACTAAGTCCACTGTCCATGGATGACAAAAGGGTTATTGAAAGCATGCAAAAAGAAAAATATCTTGTATAAAAAACATGTGAGGAAGAGAACATTTGAATCGGAAACCAAATATAAATAATATATAAATAAATTAATAAATATAATAAAACAAACCAATGTAAAAATTGTTATTACAGAAATGTGATTGAAAGAAATAAAAATAATATGAATGGACTATGGACTGTGTTAAATCAAGCCATTAATAAGGATTTTAACAGAGCTGTTTCCCAAGATTATATAATTGACAGTGAAAAACAACAAACATGAACATTATTGTTAATACTTTTAATGACTATTTTGTCAACTTCGGACCACAACTTGCCTCTAAAATATCGAAATCAAATAGTGATATTGACAGTACGAATACATATAATAACGCACACTCTTTATTTCCATCACCAACAAATGAAAATGAAATCATCAAAATAGTTAGTAAAAAGTCTACTGATTGCGATGATCTTGACATGACTATAATAAAACAGGTAATACTTAATATGGCAACACCTTTAACCCATATCTGCAACTTCTCTTTTATAAGCGGAGAGTTTCCCAAACTGATGAAAACAGCAAAAGTCACTCCAATCTATAAAAGTGGAGAAAAACATCAAATCGGCCGATCTCTATACTTCCTCAGTTATCAAAGGTATTGGAAAAACTGTATGTGGAACGCATGAACGGTTTCATTGAAAAATACAACTTACTCAATAATAGTCCATATGGATTTAGACAAAATAGATCAACTGCTCTTGTGCTGATAGATCTCATAGAAGAGGTAACCGAAAAAATGGATCGTAAAATGTATTCTATTGGCATATTTATAGCCCTCCAAAAGGCCTTTGATACAGTAGACCATGAAATACTTTTAAATAAATTACAACAAAATGGGATAAGGGGGATTGCATATAACTGGGTGAAATCTTACTTAACCGACAGACAGCAGTACGTACAGATAAATGATCACAGGTCAAGACTCAGAAATACAAATTGCGGAGTCCCTCAAGGTTCAGTCTTAGGACCAATACTGTTTCTTCTAGATATAAATGATACATACAGGGTATCATCAAAACTCAAAATCATCTTATTTGCTGATGACACTACAATATTATGTTCATGTAAAGATCTACAGTTACTTGTGACAGAGATGACAGCAGAATTAGAAAAACTTAAAGACTGGTTTAACAAAAACAAATTATCTTTAAATATATCAAAAACAAAAATGATGCTGTTTGATAAACAAACTAAAGACATTGAAATCAGAATGAAAATGGACAACAATGAAATAGAAAAGGTAAATGAGTATCGATTTCTGTGAGTGATACTTACAATATCAGCTGGAGATCTCATATACATAGCATACAAAGGAAATTGGCAAAGAACATTGCAATTATGAGAAAATGTAAATTCCTTCTGGACCACAAAGCTCTACTAATCTTGTATTACACATTTATTCTCCCCTATCTTAGCTACTGCGCAGAGGTCTGGGGTAATGCCTACAGTAGCCATTTGGAGGCAGTATTTAGACTTTTAAAAAGCTATTAGGATTGTTACATAATGTTGGTTTCACAGACCATACTCATACACTTTTCATGGAGTCTAAAATCTCAAAACTTGAAGATCTAGTTAACAGTCAATGCTCATTTTGTACAAAGCAAGACAGAACCAATTACCAATCAATATTCAACAGCTGCTTTTTGATAGAGAGGGTGGATATAATTTGCGGGGATCAAATAATTTCAAGGTGGTATGCTTGAAGAAGAGGTGTTAAGCTTTGGAATGGTTTAGAGGACAACTTACAGAGTGCTGCTAGTCTACTACTATTTAAAAGACAAAATAAGATGACTGTTATTGAGAAATATGTTGAGAATATGTGATGGAAACGCTTCTTGGTTTTATTCTGACTATGTGTTGTTATATAAAAGAACAGTACAAAAGATAAAATTGAATAACAAAATATGCATGAAAGGTTCATTAACAAAACATGTACTGTCAAAACTCTTAATATTGTAAATAGTATAATATTGTAATGTGGGGTAGGTGCACATGAGCTTCTTTGCGTCAGCCTACTCCATTTGAGCATTGTTGTTGTAATGTTGTAAAATTTGAAAGAATACATCAAATGCAACTGCTCAATGCATGTGCTAAATAAATAAATAAAGATAACGAGCCTGAAATATGGTCAAATCAATCTGAGAGATGCACTGAATTAATGAATCTGCTGATTAGATGGTTTTAATGTTTCTCTTTTATTAGGCCCGAGCAGCGAAAGCGCTGCGAAGGCCTCTTGTTTTTATCATTATTTTTCCTTTTTAACCTGTTTTAGCTACCACTACACACACACACGCGCACACACACACACTCGCTCAGGCACATTTGACTTACAGCTGTTGGTAATCTTGCAGGTGCCTGATTGGCTGACCAGCCCAGCTGTGTTCTGAAGGGAAGGACTGTGGAATTCCAGTCAGATGCAGTTAAAGAGGAAAAGGTGACAATTCCACACACACATCCTCCTCCACCCTATCTCCGGTTAATCATCGACTGTGTCATCGGTATTGTTCTCTTAGGTTTCTGGTGGGAGGGGATGGGTTTACCTCGGCTATCAAACCGAGTATCTCATGTCCTTGGTGGAGTACTTGTGCACATATTTCTTTGTCATGAATATTAAATGTGATCAAGCCCAAGATGTCTCCAGTGTTTCATACAAGTTCAAGTTTTGTGCAGTAATGAGAAAAGTGAAGACTTAAGCAGTCTGGAGAAGCTGTATGAAGCTAAAAGCTGCATCACTGGATAAAGTAAAGTTCAATCTAAATAACTGAAGGCTCCTTGACTCCAGCTGACCTTCTTGACTTGACTTGTGCAGCGGCTTTATTCTTGGATATCGGGGATCTTCACCTTCCCTCTAATGCTACAGATTCTGCCCCGGTTTGTTGATCTCCTACTCCATCTGAGATACTTAGGCCCTGTCCACACGTAGCCGGGGATCTGCCAAAACGTAGATATTTGTCTACGTTTTGGCCTGTCATCCACACGAAAACGGAGTTTTTTCACACGAAAACAGATCTTTTTAAAAACTCCGGCCAAAGTGAAGATCTGCGTTTTCTCTGTTTTGGGTGTCTGCGTGTGGACAGACAAAACCGGAGTTTTAAGGTCCGCAACGTCACTTTCCGCGACAAAAGAATGCTGACATCACGTGTGCGACCTGTGTTTACACTAGCCGACAGCATGGATGCCCTCAGAGCGGCGCTCGCTTTATCAATATTCCAAGCGCTTTTTGCTTGTTTGTTTTTGCAAGCGGAATTACTGCTCCTTGCGGAAGACCACAGACGAAGGACGAGGTTAAGAACGGGGGAAGTACTGCCGCCTACAGGTCTGGCATGTCCTTAACAACGTATTTATCCGGGTACGTGTGGACAGAGTTTATTTTTAAACGAGGTGGTGTGGATGAAAGTTTTTGGGGGGGCGGATATTCGTTTTTTTAAAAACCCGGCTACGTGTGGACTAGGCCTTAGACTCCTCCGCCCGAGGCTGAACATCATCTCTAACCTGGATGTTTCAGCCAAAAGAAAGTTTGGACTCACCCCATTGGATGGTCTGCAGGACAGACTTTGATCTTGCTGGTAAAATTATTGTTCTCTGCTTTAGAAACAGCAGGTTCTCTAAAACAGCTGCAATAGAGGGAGTAGAGGTAGAAGATGCATAGATGTTAGATTGTCTTTGAGAGGAGCTTTATTGTCCATCAAGCTCCTCCATATCTGTGTGAACTGGTCCATTACTACAACCCGCCGCGTGCTCTCAGGTCTGAAGATGAGCTCCTCCTAGCTGTTCCCAATGCACGTTTAAAAAGCCGTGGAGAAAGGGCTTTCTCTGTCTGTGCACCGAAGCTGTGGAACGCATTACCACTGCTAGTGAGGCTAGCACCAACAGCTAGCATTTTTAAATCACGCCTGAAAACTCACTACTTCAACCTAGCTTATACAACATAATTATGAACCTCACTGACATCTGCACTGTTTATAAACTGACCCCACAATTATCGACTTCCGTACTATTGAGGTTCTTTGTAAAATGTTTATTCCTATTTTTACTTCACCCTGCGTCTTAATGATTTTTAGCTGTTATTTTTGGGAATTTTGTTGTATTTCCTTTTTATCTTTTATCTGTGTTTGACATGTTTATATAACGCCGGTTTAATTAACCAACATTTTTAGTGTACAGCGCCTTGTTTGGTTGTAATGCCTTGTGAATGCGCTTTATAAATAAAATTGGATTGGATTGGAAGAGGAAAGGACCATGAGACACTGAAGCACTGGATCATAACTGGCTGTATGTGGTCCCTGTACCAATGTTTGCTTCATTCAAAACAATAAAAAAAAAGTGTTCAGTAGATAATCAACAGCTGAATGTCAAACCATGAGCCATTCCTGATTAATAGTGTCTGATCTGAACACCGCCCCTTTCCTCGTGGACAAGTTCTGCTTGTGTTTTCCTTTATTTGGGATGTTTAGATGAAACGTTAAAAAGCAAGTTCACTGAGAAACCGTTGTTTTCTTGTCAGCCACTCTGAGTTTGACATAGGCTGAATGTGAGAATCGTCTTCTACTCCTTTCTTCACTAGCTATTAAAAGAAAATAGACAGAAACGCTCCCCTACGGGGAGGGGTGAGTGTTGCAGATTCGCTGTTGCAGCTTTAAGTTTGTTCAGAAAGTCTCCAGTGTTGTCCTTCTTGGCTTCCATAGTCAACCATGACCTGCTGTCACTCAGCTTCTGGTCCAGATCCTGACTGATAGAGCTCATATTTCATCATCAATGCCTGGGATTAATCCGAATTTGTGGTGGCAGCTGCAATTTGAATTTAAATACACTTCATTCACGAAGCACATTTAAAACAACCACAACTACAGTGTATCATTCATCCATTCACACAAACATGCTGGTGATGATCTACATTGTAGCCACAGCTGCCCTGGGGCCCAATGACAAAGGCTAGGCTGCCGAGCACAGGCGCCATCGGACCCTCCACGTGTCTTGCCCAAGGACACAACAGCAGAATTCTCTGTCAGGAGCCGGGATCGAACTCGCAACAGTTCCAATTACTGAACTATTGAGACTTTTTTGAATCGCTGCTGTCACTACAAGCCAACATCTGACCAAAACTATTTCCGATGCTCATAAAACAGTAGATTTGCAGATGTTAACTTTTCAGCTCATGTTATGCACCATGAGGGAATCCAGAGTTTGTGCTTTGGCTATGACGAGCTGCACGGTTTAATGATCTTGTAAGAGCTGTGGGACTCAGTCTGACCCCTGACCCGATGTTTGTGTTGCAGCGTTGCCTCTACAGGATGCAGGCTTACACAGAACAACTGAGTATAAATATGATGACCCTGAAGTGAGCAGAAGCAGCCTTTTCTCAGCATGTATTTTACGTGGGAATTAAACTCCAAACACACTGAAATATTTACTTCTTATGATGTGGGTGGACCAGGTTGGCAGGATTAATGTGACCATTTCTGCAGAAAAATCCAAGTCTTTAAAGTCTGAAAGCAAACAGTGAAGTACAGAAGAAGAGGCGATGATTCTCTCTGACTTGTGTAATGCCGTTTGACATCTTTAATGTTCTTAATAAAATGTCATTTAAGATGTTTTATGGCTGCAGTTGACCAAGGGAGGGAATTTGAAGAGGTGGGGATGTAAAGAGTGGAAACCACACCCGTGCCAGATGTTGACGAATTATACGGACTGTCTGCAGGACGGGCGTGTCCCTCCTATTGCAGCTTATTGATCAGTTGTGTTTTCCCAGACTTCATTCATGGAAAAATTGGAAGCAGCTGCACCATCTGCCGTTTCTGTTCGCAATAAATAAATAAATAAAAAGAAAATGTGCAAAGATGTGTTCTTTGGTCTTGTTTTGGGATTTAGTGTGAATGTTTCAACAGTATTACCATATAAAATATTAACAGATGTCAAATGTCAATATCGAATTTGTCTGAGCAGCAAATATAAATGAAAACATACTAACTTAAATCCTAAAAGACTTTTTTGGCTTCTGTGCCTTGTTTTTCTTACCAAAGACTGCTTCTTAGAAAATGAATAGCGGAGTAGAAAGGAAAATTGAGTTACGACAAGTGATGACAAACAGATGTGTAAAGATGGGAAGAAAACGGCAAGTCATTAAAATTAATTAAAAGGGTAATTTTCAAGATGTGTCATTTGGATTCACCCTCTGCAGCACGCATTTATTTTTCTGATTTTAAATGATTTTAGTTCAAAAGAAAACTGCTTAATATGGCGTACGTTGTTAAATTCTAGCTATTATGTTACTAATTTTAATAAATGTAATTATACTGATTATAAAACATGATTATGCAATAAGGAGGAGGATTAGTGATGTCATCTATCTTAATGTAAAGTCAGAACAAGAACCTAAAAAAATACATTCAGGTTTAAGGTGAGGTTCATTTGCAGTGATCTTCAGTAGGAATGAATACCTTGTAAGTCGTTCTTGGGGGTGAGTATATCGGTGCACCACTGAGCTTCAGATGACTTTTTGGAGATATTTGAACAACTCAGATTCAGATTCAGCCTCGGATTTGATAACAGCAACACAATTCTACCACTGACTCGCAACGTTGATGTTTTATTTCCACAAACAGCTTTAGCCTGGAGGAGCTTCTGCCATGTGGTGAAGTAGCTAATGCTAACGGTTAGCTTTTACTATTCGGGACATTCTCTACTAATTCCTGGACATTAAAACAACAGCCTTCCCCGTCACGAGTCAAAATGGGTGAGAACGTTAGATCTTCTGGGCTCAGAAGCTGCTTTACTTGCCGAGTCCGTCATTTTCCACAGTGCCAGCCTTGCTGTGTTGAGCGGACTGTTTACCGTATTTGCAACCTGGAATGGTGCCCTCTACTGGCTGGTAGGTAAAAACATAAACCCAGTACCATGCCCGACAAAATAAATATTTGATTATTTTTAATTAAAATACAGCTTTTAAAGGAAATACTGTACCTATACTCTGTACACCTCTAAACGCCCTGTGAAGGGATTTATTTTTAAATATGGCTTTTTATGAAATAGTTCCATTTTAGTTTTAGTTTTAAGCCCTGTCATAGCACTGAAAGTGCTCTTTTAAGAGTTTTTAATGACCTTCTTTTAACTGCTGATTCAGGCCAGTCAACAGCTTTGGTTTTACTTGATCTGTCGGCTGATTTTGACACCGTTGATCACGGCATCTTCTTGTCCCACCTAGAGTCATGCGTTGGTCTCCGAGGTGCTGTTCTCCAGTTGTTTAAATCCTACCTTCACAAGAGGTAATTTTCCGTTAATCTGGGACCTTTTACCTCAAAAACAGCACCTCTGACATGTGAGGTGCCTCAGGGCTCCATTTTGGGTCCAGCGCTTTTTTCTTTGTATATGCTCCCCTTAGGCTCTGTTTTTGAGAAGTATAAAATTACTTTTCACTGTTTCGCTGATGACCTTCAGATCTATTTGCCACTTAGTGATGCCAGGTCAATTGGCTCATTACTGGAATGCTTAAAAAGCGTCAAACAATGGATGTCCATTAATTTTCTTAAGCTCCACAATCAAAAACTGAAATTTTACTATTTGGCAGTCCTAATCTTTTAAACAATGCTGTGGGTCCTCTTGGTCCTTGTTCTGGTTTTCTAAAACCCTGTGTTAAAAACCTTGGTGTGTTTTTAGACGGTTCTTGTAATCTTCACAGACAGGTGAGTATAGTGGTCCAATCAGGTTTTTATCATTTAAGGCAGATAGCAAAGGTGAAGCCATAGCTTCCTGCTAATGTCCTCGAATATGTCATCCACCTGTTCGTGTCCTGCCGATTGGACTACTGCAACTCCCTGTATTCTGGCCTGGACCAGTCCTCCCCACACCGGCTTCAGCTGGTCCAAAATGCAGCAGCCCGCTTGCTGACTGGAACCAGCAAGTGGGATCACATAACCCCGGTTCTGGCTTCTCGCCATTGGCTTCCTGTCTCTTACAGGATCCTTTTAAACATTTTACTTTTGTTTTTAAATCCCTTCATGGCCTGGCCCCAGTTTACATCTCTGAGCTGCTGTCCGCTTACGTCCCTGCCAGAACCATGAGGTCCAGCTCTCAAGCTCTTTTAACAGTTCCAAAAACCCGCCACAAGACTCGCGGCGACAGAGCTTTCTCTGTTGTTGGTCCCAAACTGTGGAACAAGCTACCTTTCAACATCAGGACCACACAGAATCTAGAGCATTTAAATCCCTTCTTAAGACGTACTTTTTTGATCTGGCTTTTAATGCAGGTTGACTTGATCATCTTAATAGTTTTTAACAGTTTTTATCATAGATTGTTACTGTTGTGTGCTCATCTTATTTTAGGTTTTTATTGTTGATTTGTTGTACCTTGATTTGTTTTACCTTGTACAGCGCTTTGGGTGTGGCTTTGCTGCTGTATATGTGCTCTATAAATGAAATTTACCTTGACCTTGACTTTCAATCTGTAACTGACATTGTGAAGTAGATCTGTCACGCTAATGAAATCCTAGATTTTTATCATTTATTTTCTATCAGTAGGTGATGCAGGACGTAGGTGAAGGAGACTATTCATGTTCAGCCTGCATGAAATTCGCCAAGTAACCCATTTTAATCAGAAATTATAATTAAAAATGTTTTTTTGTGTGTGTTCCACACCTTTAGAAACAGGTCATGTTTAACCCAACTGAAACTAAAGTGTTTTCTTCTTATCCTTATTTTTATTTTTCATCTAACTTTAAGAATCTCTTGGCTCACTTTCCTAAATATTAAGGGTTAATTGTTTCTTCTACGAGCTTCTTACCAAACAAAGACACATAAACTCCTGAGTATGCAGCCGAGAAGCACTTCCTTGCACATTTCCATCCTGATAGACGTGTTGGATGTTGTTGTTTATCCACATCTTCCTTGTGGCAAACTGTTTCCTAATGATATTTATGTTATGTATTATCTCTTTCCTCTCTTCCTGTTTGGTTTTAAGGTGACACCGGCTAGGAAGTAAAACGAGGACAATTCTCCCATGAATCTTCTGACATAAGATCTCTGGAACAGGACTAAGCATACGCTGTAAAAGCTGTTTCCATTATTAGTTTAAGTTACAGTAGGGGGAGTGTGTGTAAGTTCATGGTTTTCTCACAGCAGGTCTGTCTGATATTCAAGGTTAAAATGTGGAAAACATAGAATCATCTTCTGAACATCAGTAGGTGTTCACCACACTGATGGATATGAACGAGTCCTGCTCAGAAAACATTCAGTTCAAAAGTCAACTACATTGTTTTCTCAGGTCATATTCTTTTCATCTGTGGAACGTTTGCTTAAGCACCAGCGTCTCACTTAGGTACTGTTTTGATAAGGTGTGGCTCCACTAATGTTTTTACTTCAAGCTTATCCTCTTTCAAATGATTACATGTTTCCAGCCAGGAATAAAGCACAAGAGCTTTTCGCCCTAAAACGGCCATCCTGCCTTTTAGAAACATAACCCACCTTTGATTTATTTATTTTTTTATTGAAAAGACTCTCCCTGCAGTTGAAGCTGACTCCTTCTTTCACCCTTAAGATGTAGAGAAACACTTTGATCTCGGCTTAATAACCAACCCGTGTATGTCACTGAAACGAGTGAGCGGTCCAACAAAGGAGGTGGGTACGAGAGGGGAAGCTTGCATAAAATGTGCATACTTGGTGGAGTCCACAAAGAGCGTGACTGGGTTGTTGGAGCTGAATATTGGGTGGAGGTGAAAATATCTGGAAGTTCTTTTAAAGACAAAAAAAATCTTTTATGATTAACAGAGCCATAACCTTGAGAGAAACTGCAGCTTTACCCAGTCAAAACATCTGAGTGTGGTTGGAAATGGAAAAAAGATGGCTAGAAAACAGGGACACATATATATAATACAAAATATTCCTGGTAAATCAATCCATCCATGTCCTCAGGCCTATCCAAGGCCAGGTCTGAGGAGGGACATCATCATCATCACACTTCCTTTCTTCAGCGCCTTCAGTGACCAGAAGTCACCCAAAGCTCTGAAAAATAATAAAGCAAAACACATAACCAATTAAAACAGACATGAAAACAGAAGAAAAAAAAAGATTAAAAGTACGCAACCTTGAAGAAGAAAAATTAAGAAAGAAATGCCCACTAAGAGCAAGTTCCTGCGAAAGCAATGGTGTAGTAGTGTCTTTAAAAACTGGCAATAGGTGGGTTTGTTGGAACTTCAGAGTAAAACCTGGGAGGGGGAAATTGACCAGGAGATATGATGTCCCGGTCCTCTCAGCTGTTCTCTCCATTCACATTCAGCATCAGATTCAGAATCCGCAGTAACAAAATAGGCTTTACTCTGTCGAGAGCAGCATCATGATGTTTAACGTTCAATGACTGGAAGAAGCTCAAGTTTTTACGGGGCTTTGTGAGACAACAATCTTTCCGTGTTTTATGGTGTTGGGAGTTTAATAACAGAAATGTTGGGCACAATCTGTGCTTTTTTAAAATTTTTTAATTAATTTTTTTTTTGCTTCCATTCTGCTTCACAAGCAACTCTTGTAACTTTACGAATGCCAGTTATTTTGGACGACATCTGCTGAGGTAATTTCATACTGAGTTACCCAACATGTCAGCATAAGTTAACCAAAAGTTACGCTAAGTAACTCCACCGGGCCATTCCGAGTACCTACCCCTGATTAGGTACTCAGAAAAGTACCCAGAAACTCTCCAGGACGTTTTGGGTATACCTCAGGATCTCCTGCTAGTGCTTAGGGATGCTCCTTTGGAATGCGACCAGGTGGCATCCTTCTCAGGTGAACCACCTTGGCTGATTCCAAAATAAAAGCACCATTATCTGAGTTCCTCATGATTTCTCCCTGTCTGAGTCCTACAGATGACACTCATTTCAGCTGTTTTATTACAAGATCTTGTTCTTCTGGTCATGATCAACACCTCCTGACCATAGTTGAGGGTAGGAACGTAGCTGGACCAGTAAGTCCAGAACCTTTCCTTTTTGCTCCGGTTCATCTGATCAATGCCCTAATTTTTGAAGATAATACTTGAATCTTGCTTCTGTTTTGTAGGATCTTGTTGGTGATTGTTTGGGATCAGTGTGCCCAACACCATCTGCAAGCCATTTAGAGGTGTCTTACATTGGGACTGTAGTTCTCCCATTTGGTCTTGTGCATTAAAGTTAAGTTAAAGTCCCATTAGTCATCATCACACACTGGTGAAATTACATCTTCACATGGGACCCATCCCCGTGGGGAGCAGTGAGCTGCAGCAGTGGCTGCACTTGGGAACTATTTGGTGGTTTAACCACCCAATCCAACCCCTTAAAGCTGAGTGTCAAGCTGGGAGACATTGGGTCTTCGAAATGACCCAACTAGATTTGAACCCACATCTCCCAGTTGGAGAGTGGACACTAGGCCACTGAGAAGGTAGACCAGTTTCTTAGTTCTGGCTAAGCATGGATGGATGCCCTACAGTTTAGACATTTGTAGACACACATAGGACTTCCCAATAGTTTCCTTTCTTTCTCACTTTTCCTGCTGCTTGGGGCTTTTACCAAGCAGCTGATGATGTAATCCTGGATTATTGTTGTTTCCTTCTCTTGGTTGGCTCTGAGGCTCGATGCACATAAGCCCCTGTAGAGTTCAACTGGCAGGGCACATGCGTTGGTGGCTTCCTGTTCAAGTTGCTTTTCCAGACCTGCCCTTCTCCTTGTATATTATAGCGTGATGTATTCAGACCAGGCTCTGAAGGGGACACTCTCCTGACCTCAAAACCGACAATCAGCTTTCATATTTGACAAGATGCCAGATGTCTCCACAGAGACTCATGAATCCCACAAAGGCTTCAAACTACCTGTAGGAGGGTGTTGGAGAACACCTCCAGAAACATCTCTGATTATTGGTTCCAGCTAAATAAACAAGACAATTGGACCACTGCAGAACACTGCAGTGACCTCCCTCACTGGTTCCCCTAAAAACCCATTTCCAGACACTCTTGATGAGACCATAAAACTGAAAGATGGTCTCCTTATAAAAATGTCTGAGTTCTTCTCCGTTAACTCCCATTATGTTTGGCTTTTAACAACTTCTCTGAACTTTCTGCAGCTTGTGTGTCATCCTGCAGACTTCAGAATTGGCCGAGTGAACAACCCTTTATCAGATTTAAATATTACAGGTGGCTTGCTTTTATTTCTCCTTTGTGACTTGATTTACTAACTGCACACCAATCTGAATAAGTAGGAGTGAAGTGAAATAGCGATGAGGGAGGAAAACCCGATGTTAACTTTCAGACTTTTTTATCCTAGGAACAACTTTGTCCAGAGAAGATAATTCTGTGTGTGGAAAAAAGGATTTATTAATAATGATGTATCTGATCCCAGTTTTTACCATTTGTTTAGTGATGTGACAGTGATTGTAATCATCTCAGAAATGTAAATGTGTATGGTGTTTGCACATAATAATGTAAATTCAGCTTTAATCATTTTCATTCTATAAAAAAACCTGATGATTTTAGAAGTGTTAATGTCATTATATCGGTATCGGCAAATATTAGTTATCGGCCATAACAGTGATATTAACTCATTCACTGCCAGCCGTTTCCTGATCAGTAAAGCCCTTTGCTTCCAGCGGTTTTTGCTGTTTTTACTAATTTTTTTAAGACTCACAGAGCGTTGCGCGCTAGGATGATGTCAATGCCAAAACTACAAAAACAAAGAGGAGACTCACCTCTTACATCAGGAAGAATCCGTGTTTCGAGCTTTATCCGTTCTTTCACAATCCGTTGTTGAATTGTGATCGGCATTAGCTTTTCCAGTTCGCGCCTCACTTTTTTTACATCAACGGTCCAAAACGATCTCCTAACTCATGGATTTTCTTCTTCCTTATCACGTGACGTGTGACGTATGCGGATGAAGATCGGCTTTAGAGCTGGGATGTTTGTTCACACGGTGCAGGGGCTCGTTCCGACACCCAAACAGTAAAAAAAAAATGCAAATGACAAATTTAGTCGTCATTGGCAGTGAACGGTTGGATTTAAAATGACGACTTTTCTCATCAATGGCAGTTAATGAGTTCATATCAAGTATTGGTATTGGCCCAAACATTTCATATCGGTGCATCACTATTCTAAATGCTTTGTGTAGATTTAAATAAATAAAGAAATAAGGTCATTTATTTGTCTAAAAAACTCATCCAATAACCCAACTCAGGCCAAAACTAACGATTGGACCATCCAGTTTTCTGTCTCACTGAACCACCGCATTTACCCCGGTCCTCCACTCATTACACAATATCAGCAACAGAACACCACTGGTGTGAGAGGTTCTCCGCTCAATATTATCAGAGAAAGAGAAACAGCCGGCTGCTACCACTTCAGCTTTAGGACAAACTACTAGAGTCCCAAAAAGAAAAACATCATTTGAAGTCGTAGAAAACAAAATGTTTGGCTATAGAAAATGGTGACAGGTGTTTAGCTCTCTCTCGTTCACTCTGGCAATCCATGTTCCTATGTCAAGGTGAAGTAGCCTAGGGATGATTGCCGACATTAGGATTTGAGTTCTATGACTTATGTTCTTGTGTTTAAACGCTAGCTTGTTGTACAGATTTGCCACTGTAGCTGTGAAATCAGCAAATGTACAAGAGTTCTCATTTTAATTCTCAGTTTCGAGACGAGGGTGGTGGTTGATTGGTGTGTGTGTGTGTGTGTGTGTGTGTGTGTGTGTGTGTGTGTGTGTGTGTGTGTGTGTGTGTGTGTGTGTGTGTGTGTGTGTGTAATGAGAAGCTTCGGAACGGGAGGCTCTTGTTTACTCCCCAGTGGTGCTGATGTTTGCAGAGCAATGCTGATTTGACCTTCAATGTGACCTCTAAATGCTCAGTATTCCTTATAGTAAAGCAATTAATGGTTTTAATCACATGCAGGCAACTTTAACACTTTATTATCCTAAAATAATATGATAAATTCATTGTTTTGTGTAGTTTTTTGCAGTGGACAGCTCTAAAGGCTGATGAATTTGAGAGTCACATATTTTTGTAGTGATTCTTTGAAGGAAATCTGAGGTCCACACCCCTTGATGCCACATGTTTGCACTAAAACCACTTCATGTTGAGAAATTAGTTTATAATAATAATAATGCATTGAACTTATATAGCGCTTTTCTAGACACCCAAAGACGCTTTCCACACACTCTCACATTCACACACTGCTAGTGATGGTAAGCTACTTGTAGCCACAGCCGCCCTGGGGAGTTTAGTCAAATCTAGAAAATAAACAACGCTAGGTACAACAGCACCTTTTCATAAATATGTGTAAAACTGACAGAGTCAAAGCCGGTTTTATGTTTGTGTGGCAAGGTGGAGAAACGAGAGCCCGGGCAGGATTTGATCCCCAGACATGCGTGCTAGCCAGTCAGCCAAAGGGACATCCCCTTGGCCAAGTAGCCAGGGCGCAGGATCTATCGGGATACAGTGACAGGACATTCACACTGTCACATCTTCCACCCTCTTTCCTCAAGCACGTCCCCATGCTCCCGCGCAGGGTGCCACAAACTTCTAATCCATGGACCTTCTTAACAGTCCTACATGGATCCTGCTAACAACGCCAAATGTGGCAAGGTGTAGAAACGAGGGCCTGGGCGGGATTCGATCCCCAGGCTCCCGGGTGAGAGTCATGCACGCTTCCCAGTCAGCAAAAAGGACATCCTCTTCGTCAAGTAGCCAGGGCGCATGATCAATTGGGATACAGTGGCAAACGCTCACACTGTCACATTTGCTGAGCTGTGGCAGCCATCTTTGAGCTTTTTCTAAAATGTAATCAAAAGTGGGTTCATCTCAATAAAAACTCACACATGGGCAAAAACATCACAGTTCACATAGCATAAATTCTAAGGGAGCATTAGGAATCAGTAAAATATCAACATGAATGAAATTCTGAAAATTAGAAACATAAATAATGTTTCTTTGTGATTTGAAACAAACTATGAATTTGCAGCGGTGTCTGCGGCAGCTTTAGAAATCTGAAACTGACTGAAGACTCAATGAAAACTCATTAACCTGAATTCTTGAGTGTGTTCGCATTTAGAATCTAATCCATGTATTTTCATCTTCTGGTGGTTATTTATGACTTCAACCTGGTTACAGAAACTGCAACTCAATCTCTTACACAAAGGTCAGTCACACTAGAAGTCCCAATTATTGTGCAACTGTTCCACAATTAAAGCCGTTTGCCCTCCAGTGACCTCCGCAGCGCCTCGAGTCAACAATAGTCTGTGCTCCGGGTTCGGATCAAGCGTGCATTTTGCATGCATGCTCAAGTAAGTGTTTGCATTATAAATGTGACATGCAAACCTTCAGTGACGCACGGCGAAGCATGTGAAAAGCTCTGCATCATCACTGTGCTCCACTTAGGTTAAACTTTAATTTAGATCAGGTCACTTCAGGCTCTGAGCTGCATGGATCCAGAACCAAAATGAGATACTCTGAATCTCGAGTAAAATCAGTCAGGGGCTTTATTATCTGAACGTGATGATTTTGAGCCCATCTTGTGCCAGGTCATGGGTAATTCTGTGTGTTCACTCAGATGGTAGCTGTTCAGTTTTCCTCTGCCTTTCATGTGCTTTTCCATGTGTGTGGCTCCTGCCGTTGCTTCCATTTTCCAAGATAAAAACTGTCAAACAAGACTAATTGGTGCTGGGAGTCGGTGTCTGCGTGCTGGTGGGGAGTACGAGTGACAGGACTTGATTAATGGTACAGTAATGGAAAAATATGTTCCTGCTAGAGAGAAAATGTTTCATGAATTGGGACCGGACAGAAAAAGTGAAGTGGGAACGCCAACAGAAGAACTGGGAAAACAAACCAAGGATGAAAAATGGACTTTTAGACAAAGAATCATAGTGAAATTATCTCATGTATAATGTTTCATAACTTTGGCAAAAGGATTTTTTTATGTTCTTGTCAAGATGAGACAATGGAAACCCTTCTGCATCGTGACACGAGGAACGGATCGCACTAAATCTAGAAACACGTCATGTTTTCCACAGTGAGAGCTTTGTGTCTGACTCAAATACAGAAAAATATGAGAATTCTGAACATTTTAGACTTCAGGAAGTTTACAAGCCGACAGGAAGGGAGAGACGAAATGATGCCAAGTACGTTGTTAGGGATTTTATCAATATATTTATCAATAAACCCATTTCCTAGAGAGAGAGAGAGAGAGAGAGAGAGAGAGAGAGAGAGAGAGAGAGAGAGAGAGAGAATATAAGCAGCCAAGTCACCAAATTGCAATCTGTGGCAGAGCACGAGGCAACTGCCCCGAGTTCTGCTCTGCCGGTTTATTTTATAACATGAGATAAAAAAAGAAACAGAGGTGTGTGTGTGTGTGTGTGTGTGTGTGTGTGCGTGCGTGCGTGCGTGCGTGTGTGTGTGTGTGTGTGTGTGTGTGTGTGTGAATGGGAGTGAGGTCATGAGTGAGAGAGAGGGAGTGTGTGTGTGTGTGTGTGTGTGTGTGTGTGTGTGTGTGTGTGTGTGTGTGTGTGTGTGTGTGTGTGTGTGTTTGTGTGTGTGTGAATGGGAGTGAGGTCATGAGTGAGAGAGAGAGTGTGTGTGTATGGGAAGAACAGAGTGTGAGTATGCTTTCAGGCATAAGGTAATACATTAGTTAATAGGATTAAATTAATGAAACATAAAATTTCCATGACATACGTGAATCCAGACAATCAGAACTGAAATCTGTTTCCTTGTTTTTTAAAGTCTCTCAATCTAGTTTTGCTTTAGTCACTATTTTATTGTTGTTCTGTTTGTCGTGGAGGTTTATTGGTCTTAAATCTATCTGTAAGTGTGTTTGAACTTTCTAACCTGATGAGAGGTGACCAAAAAATGGCAGAAAAGAAATACAGTCATGAGTTGTGATACCGTCAAAGGAAACAGGTGACATATCGTCCATGGCATAATATGGCGTATGTATATTGCACTGACTTGTGTATATTGCACTTATTTAAATTGTATATTGCACAAGATCCTCCCTAAATATTCCATGAGCTGTTAGCAGCGATGATTGCCCTGGGGAAGAAGCTGTTCTTGAATCTTTCTGTCCCTGTTTTGTATACTCTGTATCTTCTACCGCAGTGGTTCCCAAACTTATTTAGCCTCGCACCCCCTTCTATGTCCCGATCATATTGACGCACCCCCCAGCCCCCACATCAGGGCATGGCTATATATATATATATATATATATATATATATATATAGATAGATATAGATATATATATATATATAGACATACATATACATATACATATCAGACGTCATGCTAAACCAGGGGTCGGCAACATGTTCTCATCAAAGAGCCATTATTACCCATTTCCCACAGTAAAGAAAGCACCGCAGCAGCCGCGGCGTTGTGGGCGGGGCCTACCCTCAGACAGCAGAGCGCTGCTCACAACAGGTGACAGCAGCCGGTACCGGTCGCTCGTGTACGTCAAAGTTATCTTTCATAAGAAGATAATCAATAAAACGATTTATATAAAGTGGATCCAGAAGTTGTAGCCCGTCTCTGCCTACAATATTTTGATATTTTTCACCCTGTTGGTGGTTTTACTGAGCAGGTGCCACTTTTGTCATACGTTTCTTTTTAAAACATGTTTAGACTGTTCAGAATACAAATCCAGGCTCTGTCACGTTTGATTGTTGTAATTAAACTTTGTAGGTGGGGAAGGTCAGAAAAGGATCCGATCATTTTGTTTTTCCCTCATTTACAGCGACGGAGATAACGGTGCAGTGCGCCTGGCTCTGGTGTTAATCAAGTTAAATTTGTAACAATTTTCACAAGAAAACAAAACAGTTAAAAGCAGGGCTTGTGCTGACTGGACAGTTCCCGTATTTGACCGTTTATTTTGACGGAGAAAGAATAGAAAGAATTACCCCGACGCATGCAGACGAACTGACATTTTATTCGTTTCGCAAATCGCAGATGTAGCTAAATCACTCAAGAAAAGATTTCCTTCTGAACATCTGAGCTGGACACCGCTCAGCGCAGCTCACTGTCAGCGCATATGTGCACAGCGAGCTGAAGATGTGGAGAGGGGATTGGAGCACGTTGCAGAACCAGAGCGCATGCGGGAAGATTCCTTCCACTGAAGCGAGAGTTTTCCAAACCCGGTCTCTCAGAGACTTGTCACTTAGAAAATGTTCCCTGATTTTGAAACTTTGGCTGAATTGTGCTTGTTCCTGTCTCCAATGTGGCGTCTGAAAGTTTGTGCTCGCTATCTGTAGCTCCAATTCGTCCATTTTGAGGCTGATCGATCTCACGTTGGATAGAAGGAGGCTCGGGAGGGCTGGCCGATGAGGTTGTTTATGTAGGTTAGCAGCAGCCCCAGACCTGCAGCCTCTCTTTTGTCTTCGCTCCCGTCACTCTTGGCGGGTATAGCATCCACTGCGACCCGGGGGCTCTCGCTATGTCCTGTCGGCTGTAGTGGATGTTCGCGGTGCAAAAAGTTCCAAATAGAGACAGTAAAGATAAAGAAAACAAGCACCAAGCAGGAGAGCTGAGAGCTGCTGCACCAGAGCGCGCCGCCATCTTTAAATAAATAAATAGTTACTTTGTTCTTTTATCCTTTAAGACCTGCAGATCCCTCTGAGGAAACAGACCTTTTTCTCTTTCTGCTGTTTTTCCCAGTTTGATGATGTCTTAGTCTTCACGTGCACATATCTCCTTCATATGATTGTATTTGGAACTGAAATCATTCTTTCTGATGTTTTTCCCAGTTTGTGTTTCCCAATCCCAATCGACAGTTCCAACCAGCTGCTCTTGCTGGTTGTGTATGTGTCAATGACTAATTTGCGCCATTTGCTTTGCAGATCCAATGTTGAGTAGGCCCAGAAAGCTGGAATGTTGCAGCATTGTGGTTGTAAATTTTCATGAATTTTCTTTAAACCTTCAGTATTAAATGCTCAAGTTGTCCATGTTTGTATTTGCATTAAATTTGGAGGTCACCAATGTGGCTTGAAGATAAACAACCCCCAATCAGGTAGTTAATGTTGCCTCTGCTGGTTCTTAGCATTGCCACATTTTCACCGAGACGTGTTTCGACTTCGTAGCCGGGCCACCCATGTTGTTCCGTGCCGACGCTACAGTAAACATGGCAGGAACTATCTGGACCGGCTTCTACAGCCCCTGGCCAAGCTGTCTGCAACCAGAACTGAGTGAAAAACCAGACGGAGCTGTCCTATAAGGTACCGGTGCCAGCGTATGTGTGACCGGAGCCAAATGGAAGAAAAGTGCCAGCAGAGTTGAATGTAACTGCAGCCACATCATTAATTTGTCATGTTCGCCCAGACGAAGAAACCTCCTTCTTTGTTGTTCTAAATTACTATTTGACCTCTGAATGAGTTTCTTATTAACTCACTGAATTACTGAAACTTTAAGACTAAAAATATTTCCAGCAAAAATAAAAGTTATCAAAATACACTGAATTATTTCAGTTCCAAACACAATCGTATGGAGATATGTGCACGTGAAGACTAAGACGCTATTCCACCTGCCTTTTGGATCTGAACAGACACCATCTTGTTACACAACTTTTCTATAATCAATCATTACATTTTTATTTAAATTGAATGATTAAGAGCCCAATTTATATTCAGTAAAGTTCTCAATGTTCTGAAACACTTTTGATGTATGTCCGTATAAATTTGCTGTGTGTTAGTGTGTGTGTGTGTGTGTGTGTGTGTGTGTGTGTGTGTGTGTGTGTGTGTGTGTGTGTGTGTGTGTGTGTGTGTGTGTGTGTGTGTGTGTGTCAGCTAAAAACAGATAAGAAAAAATGAAGTAGAGTGAAACTAAAAATGAAAAATTATAATAATCTAATCACCAAATTATTTAATTTATTCAGTTTTGTCTCATGCATTAGTAACACACACACACACACACACACACACACACACACACACACACACACACACACACACAGTGCGTTGCTTGAATTAGTTTTTCCAAAGCTACAGGAGAAGATTGGAACCAAAAGGGTTCTTTCATTGTCAGTTTGTTAAGACTCTTAAACTCGCACTGGTGAAAGCTTTGTTGTTCTGATTAAGACCAAAACAAAGCCTACTGGAAACATTCCTATGGATAGAAACTCTTCCTACACGATGGAGACAATTTTTGTTGATGATCAGGGTGACTCCTTTTGTCCCTGTGAGTAGGTTTGTTTTTGTGTATTTAGCTCAGCTGTTTTTAGTTTGGAGCAGAGTTCAGGTGCTGCCCACTCAGAAACACACTGAGCATACAGAAACTGGTGTGAAGAGTTCTGGACTTTGCCCAAGTTTTTCTTTGTCACCTTTTGACAAAATATCAGCTGACAACCTTTTTGAAGCCAACCAAAAGTCTTTTAGATATTTTTTTCCATTTTTACTGGAACTGCGTTTAAGCCTCCAGGACATAGCAGCCTTTCTGCTGTTTTAGGGCGGAAGCTATCGTCTGGGTACAAATGTATGCATGTAGTGTCAGAATGGTCCAGACAGCATTCATCACATTCCTCGGCAGATGCCACAGACATGAGCCCAGCACGCCTTAAAGCATTAGAGCCTGAAAACCCCTGAAAGTGGAGCTGATGGAGGCGGTGACAGACAAAATTCTGAGGTGAAAAAATGCAGTTAAACAGAAATTTTACCATTTCCTGGTCTGCTGGGCCAGGCAGGGCTGACCCAAAATGTGTTAACAGAGCTGATGAATTTATGTGTGAACAGATGCAATAAAACAACGTTCAGCAGCAAATTAAACTTGACATGGTGGCAAAGTGTGTAAGCACACCACAGGTCCAGGTTTTATTAGGAATGGTCTGACTACCAAATTACGAACCATAATCTATGAATAAGATACAACTGGGGTAAATATTTAACCACCTTAGGTAAGTAAAGAAGCTGAATGCCATGTTCCCACTTCTAAGGTAAAGTGCTAAACTCTAAACAAGACACACCTGTGTTTAGCTCTCTATGTTTTCATAGAAGGGAAACCCCCTTTGGGGGTGAACTTAGGTGGTGTATTTGTACTTATTGGTGTCATGCCTAAAAGTTTCTGTTTTGCATTTTGGACAGCAAAACATTATTTCATCTTTAGTTTGCTGGAAATGGCAGCAAAAGAAGAGTCTTACTTTTACCTGAAGGCTCCACCATGATGCCAACAAAAAATGAAAAATTATTCTTTCCTTGTGCTTTTTATTGACTGTCCGCAAACAAGAAAAACTTTATTGCTAGCTTTTATATTAGCTACCGGCACAGTGAAAAGCTATTGCCGTAAAGCAGGTAGAGTGCGCCAAGTAATGTCCTGACTCAAACCGCAAAACTGTTAATTGCAGTTGCTTGTCAGGAGAGCGATACAGAGTGCTGTTGTTGCCTCCCTAAGATGATGACCAGAGGGGCAACTGGTTTCCTGTTCAATAACGTGTGTCTGTGATAAAGAATAGAAAAAGGGACACACGTTGAGCTGATGTCAGTTTCACAACAGGAAGGTTTATTCTTCTCTCCAATTTTGACAAAACATGAACAAAGGGTGGCTTAAATCCATTTACAACATCAGATTCAAAATGGATCACAATGAACACATTTATTTCACCAAGATAAACAAAACACAATAGGGTACTCTGTACTTTTTTTTAACTACATTTACAACATCATAAAATTAACTCATTTTTAAACATTTTAATTCTTGTTCAGCATTAACTTATTTATGTGAAATGTATTTCCACTGTTCTTATACAATCTACAACTATATAGAGTGCAATGCTCCTTTAATGGCGTTCACTACTACTGTGCAGTCAGCATTGATCAAACAGTTTCCTTATAACACTCTATAAATGTCTTCATCTTAAACCACAAACTTGTTCTTGTAACCACAACATCAACCAGAAGACTAAAACGTAGCATAAAACCAATTTATCAGAGTGCCTACCACCTTAAGAGTTCACAGTCCCGAAGTCTCTCACACTTAGCTTCCCCACACACACTCAGTATCCCACATTAGCCCAGTCCGCTAGCATTAGCATCATTTTACCCGCAGCCTCAACCCACAGTTCAGACACAACTCAGAACAAATCCAATTTCTTTAGCGAGTTGCGCTCAGTACCCACATGAACAACATACTCTGTTTGTAAGGTCTGCAGTATACATTCACTTAAATGCCTTTACTAACCTGTGATAAAGAATAGAAAAAGGGACACACGTTGAGCTGATGTCAGTTTCACAACAGGAAGGTTTATTCTTCCTCTGTGCCCCAAAACGCTACTCGATACCACTGCGCGTAATGCGCCCTCTAGCGGCTGTATGCGGAATAGCATTGTAAACTGACAGGTACACACATACAATCATAACAGTTTTCCCCATCTTATTTCTGATACCAGATTTTACTAGAAAGCTATTTTCAACTCTCTACACTCTCCCCCACTTCAAGGAATGGCTCCTGACATTTGTTTCTTCATGTGTGGACCCATCAGTTTATGGGTGCGAAGTTATTGTGATAGTACGGCTGTGAATAGATGGGGTGAAAGAATGATGGGACGCTGTGTGTCCACATCCAGGGTTGGCTAGCCGAAAGGGTGTTCATATCTGCCCTCCAGTGGCAGTATGATGGCTGACCCAGTACGTTGTACGTGAGTCTTTCCGCTGGTCTCCCCCTCCTTTGTGACCTCCTTACAATGTCATTTTCTCTGTTTTCTCCATCACTTTCCTCCTTGCCTTTTTCTGCTAACTCCTCAGCTTCTACAACATCTTGTTCACCCCCATCTTCTGGTCTGTCAAGTGGGCAGAACTCTCTTGCTGTCGCACGTAGCTTGGGCTCACTGTTAGACTTCTGCTTTGGAATGACAGTTTCCTGTTGCTGAGGTTGCTCCTGTTGAATGGCAGGTCCTTGTTGTTGAGGGTTCACGAGTCTGTAGCAGGGAATCTTGCTCCGGAGGCCGTAGTGGTAGGTATAACTACCTTCCTCATCAGAGCTACTTGTCGCTGTTTCATGGACCTTTCCTACAGGTTGTCTTCGCTGTTTTGCTTTTGTCTTTTCTTCCACAGGAAGTTCTTCCTCGAAAGGTAAGTCGTTCACTGGTAGTAGAAGGTTTCTATGAAGAACCCGCATGGCTTTACTACCTCTCTCTGGCTGTACCTTATAGACGGGTCCATCTCCCAGTCTCTCCACCACGCGATGTACCACTTTCTCCCAATATGCGCGCAGTTTTCCTGGCCCTCCTCTCTCTGACAGATTTTTCACCAGTACTCTGTCACCTGGCTGGAGGGTGGCACCTCTTACATGTCTGTCGTACTGCTTCTTGCTTTTGGCTGAGGACTGCCGGCTGTTATTTGCAGCTATTTGGTAAGCAACTCGCATCCTCTCGGCCCACTTTTGAACGAACGTTTGGTGGTTTTGTGCCTCAGTGTCTTTGCCTTGGTGGAAAAGTAGGTCAACTGGTAGCCGTGGAGCCCTGCCATACAAGAGAAAAAATGGAGAGTACCCTGTTGCGTCATGCCTTGTGCAATTGTAGGCATGCACGATCTGAGGCAGATGATCTTTCCATTCACTCTTTTTCTCTTCTTGTAGGGTGCGCAGCATTTGAAGAAGTGTGCGATTTAACCGCTCCACTGGATTGCACTGAGGATGATAAGGAGTGGTGCGTGAGTGTGCAATTCCTGATAGTTGTTGCAATCTTTGGAACAGGCTGTTTTCAACCTCACGTCCTTGGTCATGATGCAACTTCTCTGGATACCCAAAGCGAGGAATAAAGTCCTGAAATATCTTTTCAGCAGCTGCCTTCCCTGATTTGTTTCTCGTTGGGTATGCCTGCGCAAAGCGCGTGAAGTGATCAACGAGAACAAGGATATACTCATATCCTCCTTTGCTTGGCTCCAAGTGCAAATAGTCAATAGAGACCAACTCAAAAGGTGCACTGGTGGTGAGGGATCCCATTGGAGCTCTCTGCGGGATATTGGGATGCTTCTGTTTAATACACTGGCATTTTTTTGTCACGTATTCTTCCACATCTTGCTGCATGTACGGCCAATAGAACCGTTCTCGGGCCAGATGGATCACCTTTTCAGAACCTACATGCCCCATGTCGTCATGTAAGCTTTTCAGTACTACTGATTTGAGCTGTTCAGGGAGGACCAGTTGTCGGTTTTGGTTTGTTTTTCTGTAAAGTAGTCCATTTTCTACTTCTAACTTGTTCCACTCATAGAGCAGTCTCCTCGTCTGTTTAGACATTGTTTTTTTTTCTTTTTCATTTGGAGTCCAAGCTCTCAGTTTCAAAGAAATAACTTCTTTAATAGCTGGATCTGCCTGCTGTGCAGCGGTGATATCCCTGGGAATGATGTCTGAAACGCTAGTGTGTGGTACAGCATTCCCATCATCACCGTTTAGTTGCAATGCAGCCACCCAGGGAACATCATCGTCTTGCACCAATTTTGTCCCCTGCCACACAGCAGAGACCACCTCCGGTGACACTGTCTCTGTATGGTCATTCATCTGCTGCTGCAGGTTCACGGGATACCTGGACAACATATCGGCATCCGCGTTCCTCTTCCCTGGTCGATACTTAATGTCAAAATGGAAATCTGCCAACTCCCCAACCCATCTATGGCCCACAGCATTCAGTCTTGCGGAACTCAAGATGTAGGTCAAGGGGTTATTATCGGTATAGACCGTGAAAGTTGGTGCATAATACAGGTAATCCCGGAACTTGTCGCAAATAGCCCATTTAAGTGCCAGGAACTCAAGTTTGCCCGAGTGCAGATGATAGTTCTTCTCTGCCGGTGTTAAGGTCCTGGAGCCGTACCCAATGACACGCAGTTTGTTGTTTTGGCGTTGGTATAATACAGCTCCCAGACCTTCGTTTGAAGCGTCTGTGTGTAACACAAAGGGAAGATCGAAGTCTGGGTAGGCCAGGATGGGGGGGTTTGTCAACATGTCCACCAACCTGGACACCACGTTCTGATGTTCAGTAGTCCAGGTGACAGGTGAGCGAGAGGGAAGTTGCCCCTTGTTCCCTTTGGTCACTGGACTTTTCCCCTTAACAGTCTGAGGCTTGATGGCATGACCTATCTCAGCTGGGCTTTGGAGAATTTCAAACAAGGGCCTCGCTAGTCGTGAAAAGTCTTGGATAAAGGACCGGTAGTAGCTGAGAAATCCAAGCAACGTCCGGACTTCTCCCACTGTGCGAGGCTTCTTGTCTTTCAGGGCTAGCACTGCTTCCAAATCCTTTGGATCGAGCTGAATCCCTTCTCCTGACACCACTCGCCCAATATATCGAATTTGTCTCTTAAAGAGCTCACATTTAGCTGGGCGGAGCTTAATGCCGTGTTGTCGCATCTGGTAGAACACTTGTCTTAGATGGTCTACGTGTTCGTCAAACGTTTTGGAATAGCAAAGGACATCATCCAAATACGGCACACAACACTCATCTCTGATGCCCTCTAACACTCCCTCCATGCACCTCTGAAAGGCAGCTGGTGCATTTGTCAGTCCAAAGGGTATTCGTACCCATTCGTAGAGTCCCCAGGGTGTGCTAAAGGCAGTGAGATGTCTTGACTCCTCACTCACAAACCCTTGATGATACGCACTCCCTTGGTCCAAGATGGAGAACCATGAATTGCCCCCTAGGCTGTCCAACAAATCCTGGATCCGTGGGAGTGGATGGCGATCTGGGACAGTTTTGCGGTTAAGCTCACGGAAGTCAACACACAGGCGAAGACTGTTGTCTTTTTTTCGCACACACACTACAGGTGACGAATGGGCGGAAACAGACTTCCTAATCCACCCCCTGTTCAGGAGATTTTGGATATACTCCTTCACCTCCTTAAACAGTGGCCGTGGAATGGAATTGTAGCTTTTTTGGACTGGAGTGTCATCAGTCGTATTGATTTTGAGCTGTAAGCCAGGGACACACCCTATGTCTCCTTCCTCACGAGCAAACACGTCTGATTCCTCATAAAGCATTTGCCGTACCGTGCTCTGGTCAGGCTCAGGCAGGTGATCTAAATCAACATTTGGATGCCATCTTTCCTCCGCACTACCAGCACGGCCATTTTCCTTCCCATTACTTTGTTCTTCACTGGTTGGACTTGTTTGGGTAGCGCACAGAAGGGTGTCATGGTGTGGTTCTCCAGGCCCCTGTATCGTTGGATGGATGTTTACAGGCGTGCTTTCCACCACTTCTTCAATGGATCCTAACACTGCTTTTGGAGGTAAAAAAACCTCATGCCTTGTGGAATTCTGGATTGGTATTCTCACTATTTTTGAGGTGCCAGCCGGCACATCAACAAGCGCAGGAAATAACTCCAACCCATCTGGCATTTGCCAGTCTACATTGGGCTCAAACAACATGACTCCTCCTCCAGGAAAAGCTCTCATGCGGCATTTCACCTGACAGATCTGACTGCGGGGGATTGTGAGTCCCTTCTTTCCAACTCTTAATACTGGACATTCTGACTCTTCCAGGGGTGACTTTGTGTGAACCACTGACACCAGACTTTCAGCATTAATCTTCTGAATTCTCAGAGCTTCTGAAAGGAGACTTACTAAGTGGCCATCGTCTCTTTGATCACCATTCCCTGCAATCATCTCCTGTATCACATTGAAGCCTAGTAGCGGGCTGCTTAACCCTCCGCGACTTACTAGCATGGGAACATAAATAGCAACTGAGCCGTGCCTGCTACTTGTGATCTCAAGAAGAACTTCTATCCACCCTTCAAATGGCACCTCTGTACCATTAGCTGCAGTAACTTTGAGTGGGTGGTCTGAAAATAGGCTTTCTAGTGGCCTAATTGTCACGTTTGGTAAGGCTTTTTGCACCCAAGACTTCTCCACAATACTTACTTGGGCCCCACTATCCAACAACATTTGAAGTTTGACCCCATCAAGATAACAGGTTACCATACATCTACCCCCAATCAGCTGAGCGACACGCTCCCTTTTGGACGCTTGGCACGATCTGGAGGTCTTGGTTGAAGAAGAACTTTTCTCTTTGGAATGCTGCTTCTCTGGGATTGGGGACTCTGCATTCTCCAAGGTCACTGGTGGTCCCCCCCCAGCGACCTCACCCGGTTTCCCGACAGAGTTCCCTTTTGTAAGCAGCCAATAGCTCTGTGTCCCTCTTTTCCACATCGGAAGCAGTGTGAGCAGACGTCGTTTCCTTGGGATACACATTGGTGACATTTCCCTTTAACTTCAGGCTTGGCTGACTGTTTGATGTGGGGAAAAGAGTTGTAAGTGTTTTCGGTCGCCACATTCGCTACTGGTGTGAGGGCTTTCTCCAAACTTTTGGCCAAAGATGACACTTGGGCTGTTAACTCCTGTATCGCATTGCGATTGGCCTGCACCTCTGCCTGCACTTGAGTGGCGTTCTGTTTATCACTGTCCAGCTGGGCTGTGTTGATACTGATTGCTTTTTGTTTGTATACCTGTCCCAACCTGGTTTTCCTCTCAGTGTCCTCCCTCAGTGATCTTGTGATCACCTCAAGTATAAAGTCATCAGTCACATTCATGTCTGAAATATGTGGTTTAAGATCTCGTCTGATGTATGAGCATTTTTCATTCATCCCCTGGTAAAGTGAATGAAGAAACACCCCCTGCACCAGTTTACCATCATATTGAAAGTCTGTACCTTGTTTAGAAGCAAACATTATACGCTGCTTGACCCCCATTAGTCTATACATAAACTGTTGTGGGCTTTCTTTGTCATTTTGCTTTGCGTTACTTAGTTCCTGGAACAATTCAGTGCTGCTTTTATCCCTAAGATGTGCTTTAAGGAACCTTGTTAACTCAGCAAGAGTCAGGGTGTCTTTGGTCATGAGCATATCTTTAAAGGTACCAGGCTTAATTACCTTGAGCACGGTTCTGACAACCTCAGTTTCTGAGAACCCCTCAGCTAGACCTTCATCAATTTGTTTACATAGACAGTTAAAACTCAAATCAGAAGCTGAGTCTGAGATTTGACCACCATGTATCTTAAACTCTCTATGTGGTAACAATGCCGCAACATCTGTCAATTTCACTAAACCAGTTACAGGATCAGCAATCACTGATGTTGAGACTCTCTTATTCATTACTGATGCCACTACTGCTGGTTCAGTCTCTGGTACAGCCACAGCATCCCCTTCATCAGAAGCTTGACCACGTTCAACAGTTACCTGGGATGCTTGCAGGTCATCAATGAGGTCACGAAATGCAAGCAGACGAGACATGCCCTGATCTTCGAGGCTCTTCAGTCGTTTACTTCTCAGAAAGTCAACGATAAAGTCAAAGAGCTCCACCTCGGTTGCATCCTCACCGGGAGCATCTTCCACCTCTTCTTCTTGACACCATACTGCAAGTTTATGTAGCAGGTCCCTGTTAGCGGCTCTGGTCAGCTGATGAAGCTGGTTCTGGATCTCCCACTGTAGGTCATGTAGAGTGGCCATGTCTGGATACCTGGCGTCAACCGTCACTACTGTTGTGCATCAGAAGGATATGGATCCCGCGATTCTTGGCTGATTAGCACCTGACCACCATGGTGCTAATCCCGGACGAGCCCCCAGAATTGTTGCCTCCCTAAGATGATGACCAGAGGGGCAACTGGTTTCCTGTTCAATAACGTGTGTCTGTGATAAAGAATAGAAAAAGGGACACACGTTGAGCTGATGTCAGTTTCACAACAGGAAGGTTTATTCTTCTCTCCAATTTTGACAAAACATGAACAAAGGGTGGCTTAAATCCATTTACAACATCAGATTCAAAATGGATCACAATGAACACATTTATTTCACCAAGATAAACAAAACACAATAGGGTACTCTGTACTTTGTTTTAACTACATTTACAACATCATAAAATTAACTCATTTTTAAACATTTTAATTCTTGTTCAGCATTAACTTATTTATGTGAAATGTATTTCCACTGTTCTTATACAATCTACAACTATATAGAGTGCAATGCTCCTTTAATGGCGTTCACTACTACTGTGCAGTCAGCATTGATCAAACAGTTTCCTTATAACACTCTATAAATGTCTTCATCTTAAACCACAAACTTGTTCTTGTAACCACAACATCAACCAGAAGACTAAAACGTAGCATAAAACCAATTTATCAGAGTGCCTACCACCTTAAGAGTTCACAGTCCCGAAGTCTCTCACACTTAGCTTCCCCACACACACTCAGTATCCCACATTAGCCCAGTCCGCTAGCATTAGCATCATTTTACCCGCAGCCTCAACCCACAGTTCAGACACAACTCAGAACAAATCCAATTTCTTTAGCGAGTTGCGCTCAGTACCCACATGAACAACATACTCTGTTTGTAAGGTCTGCAGTATACATTCACTTAAATGCCTTTACTAACCTGTGATAAAGAATAGAAAAAGGGACACACGTTGAGCTGATGTCAGTTTCACAACAGGAAGGTTTATTCTTCCTCTGTGCCCCAAAACGCTACTCGATACCACTGCGCGTAATGCGCCCTCTAGCGGCTGTATGCGGAATAGCATTGTAAACTGACAGGTACACACATACAATCATAACAGTTTTCCCCATCTTATTTCTGATACCAGATTTTACTAGAAAGCTATTTTCAACTCTCTACACTGTCCAGTACGTAAGTTCATGGATCTAGAACAACTGAAACCAGTTTGAAAGCAATAGTTTAAAGCTACAAGAGCTAATTTGGAAAACAAGTTAGCTTAAAGCATTGTCCCATGCCTCTCAACAATGTTTTAACAATGAATAACTACATGTATTATAGAGACAAAAAGATAAACGAGATTAATTAATAAAGTGGCTCTCTCCCATTTGTCTAAAACCCTCCACCAATTGCGTTTGGTTGGACTTCCCTGGGTCCTCCACTCATTACACACTTGTTTATTTTGAAACAGAACACCACTGGTGTGAGATGTTCAGCACATAATAATATCAGAGAAGGAGAAACAGCTGGCTGCTACCACTTCAACTTTAGGACAAACTAACGTTAGAATTCAGGGACCGCAAAAGACGTTCAGACCGGGAAAACGGCGACTGGTGTTTAGCACTCTCTCATTTCCTCTGGTAATTCAGGTTTCAGGTTCTGGCAAAAGCGTCTCAGGACAGATAACCGAAGGGAGGGGTGAATGTTCCGTGACTGTGTTTGTGTTTAACCTCTTGAACCCTAGGACATTTTTCAAAGATTTTCTTGAAAAAGACGTGTCCAAAATGAATTGAGCATATCTCATAAACTACAACGTTTATTTGAGCTGTTTTGGTATCAAAATAAAGTTAAGACTCTAAAGATTGCTCTAAAATTCTACAAAGCAATACTTATGTCACTGACAGAGAGTAACAGGATCTGAAACAGAAGAAATGAGAAAAAAAATCTGTTCCACCTAAAAAAAATTCCACTTTATGATGTTAAAATTCCTTCTAAAATACCTAGTGGCAGCCTAAAATATTTACAAATCCACAGAATAGGGTCTGAACATTTGCTGACCCAAAAATCATGAAAAAAGGAAGTTTGTAAAAGTTAAAGAGGTTTTAGTTGATAGAAATCCAGGCGGACCTCGTATTGGACCATTTTGGGCACCTATTGGTACAGTCTGTGCCATTGGGAAATTCTGTTTTTTTTTTCTTTAGGTTTTTCTTTCCCTCCTTTTTAACTTATCTTAGAAAGTATTTCCAAAAAAAGTATTTTCTAAAAAAAATTATTTTTTCAGGATTTTTGGGAAAAATCTACGCAACATATATTCCATTAAAAATAAGGGAAAATCATACAGAGGAATTAATCTGACTCCTAATGGAGCAAATTTATAAACAACAACATGTCAAATTTTATTCCACAAAAAGGAAAAAGAGAAAACTGAACAATGATACAAAAAAATTCTGGTTGGCCATGAAAATGTGAAAATCACTCACTGTCAGAGCTTCACAAACAAATTTGAGGTTTCCACTTAAGAAAGATGAGCTTGGGACTTTTCTTTTCCTTGCTTTTGGAGCAGAAGAAGATGGGCTTGGCCATGCCTGTTGCTGAGCAAAGGATACCTGTCCAGGTGAAGGTGGTTGGTACTCCTCATCCATTTCATCACTATTCACTGTAAAGTCACATGGAAAAAAAATATGTTGTAAAAATATATTCATTCACAAGAACGCAGAGAAAAAGACCTATTTGAACAGAGAAAATAAGCTAAAATGCTGATGTAGAGAGGATTATGTAGACAAATAAGATAAATTATAAATTTTGGGGTAAATATATCAGTAATTTTTATATAAAAACCAAAGCTTATGTTGTAACATTTTATTCATTCACAAAAACAAATGGTAAAATGACCTGTTTGAACAGCTAAATGCTTCTCTCATTCTTGAGAGTCGGGACAAAACATGTCCTTCATAAAAACATGTACTTTAGGTTAAAATTAAAAATTAATTATCATGATTTACTTTCTTGCCATGTTTAATCTAAATGAAATCTTTATCTTAACTTCATTATTAGTGCAAATTTCCTTTCTCTTTAGAAAAAATATTGCTTTAATATTTAGTTTGTGCTTAGAATGTTTGTTATTTTATTTGTCTTCACCACAAAGTCACAATTTTCCTCAGCCCCAAAAACTTGAAAAAAGTGTAAAAATGTGAATACATAAATATAAATTGAAAGACAATCATTACAAATATGTGAAGCAATGCTTGAAGTAAACATAAAATTATATTTTTCATAAAAATCTGCTTGCCAAAGTTGTGTCCTCAGTTTCTGTCAACTCCGTCAGATTTTTTATAAACTTCTTTTAATCAGGCAATAGCATGGTCATCTGTGTCACCGAGGACCCTTTTGAGTTTCCCATGCTGTGCTGATAACAGCACTAGCACACCTACTCTGGTAAGTTTAAAACTTTGAGATATTTTACACAAATACTGTCAACATTTCTACCGTCACAACTGGACCATGTCAACACCATCTTTCCAATGTGATGTGTGTTTTTAAAAAAAAGGCAATTTAACTTAGGCATTTTAGTGAGGTTACTGAGACAGCTAGCAACTAAGGAAAAAGTAGCTAGCTGCTATTTACAATGCATCTTTTGGCGGGAAAATACATGACCTTTTGTCAACTCCGTCAGATGTCAACTCCGTCAGATTTCATGTCTGACGGAGTTGACATGTAAGATGACGGAGTTGACAAATCAACCTATAATGACCTAAAGTGGTAATAAAATATTATGTTTGATATTATTTTTATGAGTTTTTAATTGATATTCTAAAGAAGAAAAACTTGCATCAATGAAATTTTAATTTGTTACATGTTACAGTTTGTTATATTGCTCCTGTTCACTGACAAAGTGTCCCAGTCAAAAAACATTAAAAAAAATATACCTTCATTCTTTTGCATACATTTTTGAATTAACTTGTTCCCTGATCATAAATACCAAATATTTGTATTGTAGGAAAGCATGGCAAGGCTGAAATATTCAGTTGAGGAAAAAAGGCGAAGAAACAGAGAATACCAACAAAAAAGAAGGGAAAAAATAAATAGTGACCCAGAGAAGAAAAGGGCCACACAAGAAAGGGAAAAACAAAGAAGAAAGAAGAGAGTTGAAGACAAAAAAGTAACACAAATAGGCACGATGGGAAACAGAGCAAAGAGGAACAAGAGGAAGTATTGGAGAGAGGCACAGAAAAGGTCCAGACAGAAAAGGTCCAGTGAAGGTGCAGTCCTACAGACCGATACCCCGCCAGATAGTCCGCAAGATATGAATGGTCAAGAGGATAATGCCAGACAAAGACTGGAAAGACTGGAAAAGAGAGAAGCAAAACAAGAAAAAGAAATTCCAGAAAAATACAAACTTTAAAAGAGAAGATTCACAAGTTAAGAAAACAACGGAACAAACTGAGAAAACAAATATGGCGAGAGAAGACAGCAGCAAATAAAACACCATTGGACTCCCCAAGAACAGAGACAAAAATGATGCTATCAGGTAGCACAATTAGAAACCCAAAAATTAAGAAAGCCCTTTTATTCCATAACATCCTCAAAAGAGAGCTAAAGAACAACAAACAAACTCCAGAGCCACGGTGTCGAGAGCCAGCACTGGTTTTGTCAGGAAAGATTTTAAAAAAGTATCGGCTTCTTCACCAAATCCATCAGTTTGGATTAACCTACAAATTAATGAGAGAAAAGAAACAGACAAAGAAAAAAACCAACATTTTTACAAGGTATAACACAGACTGTTCAGGATTTCTTCCGGAACTGTGCACGCATGACAACAGATAAGACAGACACCATCACTAGGAACAAAATAAAGCACCAGAGAATGATCCTTACGGACTCCATGATCAACCTCCACACTGATTTCCTCACTAGGAACCCCACTGTGAAGCTGAGTTATTCTTCATTCTGTGCTCTGAGGCCATTCTATGTAACAGCACCAAAAATATCTGATAGGAAGACATGTCTGTGTCAGATGCATGAAAACGCATGCCTAATGCTCGAGGTTCTTAGATCAAGAGGTGTTGTAAAGTCAAACAAACTGGAGGACAGTTTTCAGTTAGTTTGCTGCTCACCAGCAAGTGAGGCCTGCCTTCTTCGCACCTGTTCACGATGTGTAAATAAAAGTACCATTCCATCCCAAGAGCAAGACAAAATCCAAGTTCAGTGGAAGCAGTGGGAAAGAGTTGAAGAAAACACAGCCAATGGAAGTCATATCAACATTAAGCTAGTTCAACACAGTGGTAGTCTGTCAAAGCTTATCAAACTCTATGAGCAAAAACTCATAAAAGAGACCACAACCCATGTGTGTTTAGTGCTAAACCAATCAAATGCACATAGAAACACAATAGAGACATGTGATGAATGTACAGCAATTGTCCATGTTGACTTCTCAGAATCCTGGAGATGCAAATATCAGTCAGAAGTTCAGGCCTGCCATTTTGGACAAAATCTTCCTCAGATAACCCTGCATACTGGAATGTATTACATCAAGGGGGAAAAGGCTGGGTTTTGCACAGTTTCAGAGTCAAAAAGACAGGATGCTTCAGCAATCTGGACACATATGGATCCAGTTCTGAAAACTATCAAGATGAAATATCCTCACATTACCACTGTACACTTTTGGTCAGATGGTCCAAGTAAACAGTATAAGAACAAGAAGAACTTTTATTTTCTGTCTGGTATCCCATCTACACTTGGATTTGAAAGAGCAACATGGAACTTCTTCCCCACTTCCCATGGTAAGGGTGCCCCAGATGGCATTGGTGGAACAGTGAAAAGAACTGCTGACAACCTGGTACTTAGAGGAAATGACTTGACCGATGGAAAGACATTCCTTGAAAAGGTTTCAAACTGTCTGAGGGGCATTCAGTTGCACTACATTACAGAAGAAGACATGCAAATATATGATGCACTTTTAATCCAGCCTCTCAAACAAGTTCCACTGACTAGACAAATACACCAGGTCATCGCACAAGAGAACAGGATCCAGCACAGACAACTATCCTGCTTTTGCAGCCAGATGTTGGTTTGCCTGTGCTTCAGTCCCACAACATTCTTTTTCCATGATTACCCAGAGGAACCGCAAAGTCACAAGAGAAGGGCAAAGAAAAGACCTTTGGCCGCATTGATAGAGGAGATGGAAAAAGAGGACAGTGAAGGGATAGAGGAGGAGTGGGATGAGGAGCTTCTGAAAGGTCCTGAAGGTACTATAAAAGTAACAACTGTTGGCGGCCTTCTTGAAGGAGACTGGCTAGCAGTAGTATATGATGACCACTGGTGGCTAGCCAAGACCATTGCTGTCGATCTTGAGCATCAAGATGTGGAAGTGGAGTTTCTGCATCCCCATGGTCCAACAGCAAAAGTTAAACCCAAGCATGGCAGGAAGGATGTCTGTTTCTGCCCAGTTAAAGACATAATTGTGAAACTAATGGGAAAGGCATCACCAGTCCAATCAAGAACACGAGAGATCTACAACATAGTCCCTGATGTGATGGACTTCATAGATCGTGAGCATGCTCGCCGTCTGTTGCTGACATAAGTTCTATTTTAACATCACAATAGTTCACTGCACTAACACACACGCACACATAAACCCAAACATAAACACTCTCACCCATACACACCCCACATGGATTCTCACTTACCATATACACCCAAACACACAGGAGAAGTGGAAGTTAAGGAGAGAAAGACAAAGAGAGAGAGAGAAGAAAGCAAGAACAGAAGGACCCATGTTTTCCATCATTCTAATTTTGATAATTGTAGAGATGTTGTATTCAGTTCATAATACATTTGTAACATTGTCAAAATATGACATATTCTGTTAGTTTATTAACTCTAAGTAAAATCATTTTTATTTGTTAAATAGTAGTTCACACACATTTTTGTCAACACCATCAGTTGTTGGTCAACACTGTCAGATATATGTTTTTGAATTTTTAAAAAGAAAATGTTTATTCTTACTTCACTTTCTGGTCTTCATGTAATAAAGACACATCTGATCTACTGACTCTTATGTCTTACTTATTTAAATAATTGATTTTTAGAACCTTAAAATCAAAGGCAGAGTTTTAAAATAGGTATTTTTAGAGATCCAACTTTTCTTAAAAGTGTAAAATTACAATTACAGTTTATATTGTGAATATTATTACATATACGTGTAACTAAAACCTATTACAATATAGTTTAGACCTTTACATTGTTGTTGGACTCCATAAATTAAAAGCACATTCTTTTTAGTGTGTCTGACGGAGTTGACACAAATCGAGTTCTTACTCTAAAAAAGTGAAATTGTTAAAAATATGTTTCTTATTTAGAACCTGCACCTTTACATGGCTATATAGCTTAGACTTTACTCTACACAAATAGATCATTAAAATGAATATAGTGTACATTTAAAAAACTATATTTTAAAACCTGTTTTGTCCCGACTCTCAAGAATGAGTGGCTTATTTGGACAGGATTATGTACATAAATATCTGTCTATCTATCTATCTATCTATCTATCTATCTATCTATCTATCTATCTATCTATCTATCTATCTATATATATATATATATATATATATATATATATATATATATATTTAAATATAGCAGTGATTTTACACAAAATCAAAGTTTATATTGTAAATTTATACTCACAATAACACAGAGGGAAAATACTTATTTGAAAACAGGAAATAAGCCCAAATGCTGATGTAGACAGGATTATGTACATAAAACCCACTAAATATATATTATTTGGTGAATTTATCAATAATTTTACACTAAAACAAAGAAAAGAGCTGAGTGAAATGGGTTACATACCTTTCTGAAGAAGAGGTTTCATAATCCAGGACACTAATATCCAGATATGGAGAGACTGAATCCTCCTCATAAGAAGATTAATCCACTGGATACAAGTTAGCACCACCATCATCAGCTAACATATCCGGAACCGCTTTAGTGGTGAAAAACTTCTCGTTTTTCCATCCATTGTAAAAATAAGGTGTTGAACAAACAACAAACTATCTGAAAAACTCCTCTAGTCAATAAATGCTAGCAAGAAAGAGTCAGCGCTGCAGGTGAAAACTCCCTCATGATTCATGCTTACATGAACTAAAATGTGACTTTACGCGCACATGGTAAACAAAAATTACGGGCGAGGATATCTCAGGATCCCATTGGACAATTTGCGTCATTTAAACCACGCCTTAAAGCTCTGAGCCAATAGAATTGTGTGGTGTTGTGTTGTCCAAAGTGAAACAAAAAGACTTACCCAAGGGGTGAGCCAGTCTTCTTGGTAAGATGGCGTTGCAGACTTCTAACTAGCCTTTGGGTAGCACAACACAGCAAAAACAGTCTGGAATTAGTTTGTTTTTACGTTGGGAAAATGGATTACACGAATCAAGTGGATTTTTTTGTTTAAAATGGAACACGGATTATGATCACTAATCAGCAACGACAGACTTAATGCTGTTGACTGCTGAAAAAGAGCTGTGTTGTTCTCTGTTTGATCGTGGCTGGCTTTGTGAGTTTTTATGGTACAGAAATTAGACTTATACTATTTGAAAGAAGAGAATGATGGCTTTATTCTGAGTAGCTGATTTTCTGGATAGAATCATATTTGTTTGTCATTACTGTGTGTTTTCCTCAGGCTTTACTTGATATGTGAAGGTAGCGTTTTTTACTTCCGATTGATTTAAAGGTGCAGTGTGTGAATTAGGTGTTGCTGAGGTGGAAAACAATGTCTTTATTGATTAGACTGGCATCTTCCCGTTGTGTACGTGTGTAGTTTGCATATAGTGGTGAACATTAAGCATGGTTTTGGAACAACTTTGAAACCGCAAGTAGTGGGGTACCCGGTACCCGGGGCCCCCCAGCTTGTTTGTAGATTTGCAATTACAGTTTTAAAGTGTTGACCACTTTTCAGCGTTGCTTTAAAACAGGGCTCCAACTGAACAATCCACAACAGTTGGTAACAATTACATTGCTTTTGGGATCATTTCCAGCCTAAATGGATATTAAAATGCATATTTATTTAACTTCAACACAAATGAGACTGATCCAAATCTAAACATGCTAAAAGTCCACGTTACCTTGAATTACATGAACATGTTTTCATACCTAATCCTGGTACATTGTTTCTCACCCTTTTTGGCCAAATATTTTTGTTTAAATTTTCACTGGTAGCTTAGATGAGTTATCCTGACCACAGCTCAGACACTGTATTCATGTTCTACCCAGTTTGCATGTCTGGACACCAGCTCAGTCTGGGCTTTCTGACAGCGCCTGGCTTGCATTTAACTGGCCTAAAAATAGATCTACTCCATAAAACCAGCTGGTCGGGATCAAACCACCATCATGTGCACCGACGCAGACACAGCCAGGACGGCGATGTGGTGTTTCACAATAAAGATACAGCCCATTGGGTGTCATGTCCGCTGGTGTCTGAACGCTGTTTGCGATGAGTGAATTTCATCGTTGTTACTGAAGCTGATGAGTCTGGGTGGCCTCACTCACACATTAAACATAGTCTGTGTTTGATTTCCTTTAATTGCTTTTGCATGATGAAGTGTCAGGCTGAGACTTTTGGTAAACGCTTGGCGTGTCGAGAGAGACGTTTCAGAAGTTTCAGGCCTACCTGGAACAGTTCAGCCTTTAAATAGCAGCAGGGCGTCACCGATTTCCTCCGCCGGTTTCCTTGATGCAACACACATGTTCTGATTAATTACAAGTTTACTGGAAATTATGAAGACTTGGAGAAAATATGAGCAATTCTGTAGTAACTGCCATCAAACTGTTAGGTCGTCCGGTTCAAAGCCTTCGCGTGCTGTGTGGTGAGTGGCAGGTATTTTTAGAACCAAACTCCCGGTTCCAGCAGCATGGCACTCAAGCACAACATACCTTTGGTGTTGTGCTTTCCTCCTTTGGACAAGCACTTTCCTCTCTCTGTTTGCTGTGCTTGATCAGCTTCACAAAGGGTCACTGAACCGGACCTTTCCATACAACTTCCTTTTGCTGACTCCACAAAACAAGCATCTCATGGCCTGGCAGTGCAAGCATTTATGTAACCACAACTGATTTTATACAGTGACGTGCTTCTTTTCAAATGCCAGAAATACAACGGAAACTTTTCTGTTCTTCTTCTCCACCAGCAGCCTAAGAATGTTGCTGGTTTTGGCTTCTTTGGCTTCTTTGCCATCTGCCATCTTTGCCTTTGCGTACGGTTTGCATAGGTTGCCAAACTTTTAAGAACTAAAGCAATATTTTCACGTTTTTCAGTTTTTGTCACAATTATCATTTTGCTTCTAATTCTAAACAAAAGCTATGTAACTAAAACACCCAACCCAGTTAATAATTGTAAGCTTTTACTTTTGGTAGCACATCAAACAGCTTTTAACACTCTCAGGCTCAAAATAAGTTTTGATAAAAGGATGAACAACTAAGTCCTTCAGGGGTACTTCTGAGTTAAAAAATGCTCATGAAATACGTATGTGGAGTAACCAGGTAGATAGGTTTTAACGTTGCAAATCTGCAACGCCTGCCTCCAGAGGGTTAAAAAGGATTACAAAAAATACACAATTGGATTAGAGTGAGTGAGAAAAGCTCTGCCCCCTTTTGGTGTCCAGAATGTTTAACTTTGTGCAACTAAACCATTATTGTTAAACGTTTTATGTGTTTTACTCAGAGTAAGCAACATGGTTGAAATTGCAATAAAAGAACAGTAAACAGCGGCAAACCTGTACCTCCTGCATAGAGCTTACTCACACCAGGATGGGGGAAAAGGCTCGGTCAGGATCCTGTTTCTTGACTTTTCCAGTGCCTTTAATACAATGCGGCCTCGTCTGCTTCAGGAAAAACTGAACAGGATGGAGGTGGACCGCTGCCTGGTCGCTTGGATCACTGACTACCTCACGGACAGACCACAGTATGTCAGGCTGAAGGACATCACGTCCGGCACTGTGGTCAGCAGCACAGGAGCACCACAGGGAACTGTGCTGTCCCCACTTCTATTCACCCTGTACACCTCTGACTTCAGTTACAACGCTGAATTATGCCATATTCAGAAGTACACAGATGACACAGCCATCATGGGGTGTATCTGGGATGATCAGGACGTGGAGTACAGAGGTCTGGTGAGAGATTATGTCACATGGAGTCACTCGAATCACCTGCAACTCAACACCTTAAAGACTAAGGAACTGGTTGTGGACTTCGGGAGGTCAAGAGAGGGTCCAGTGCCGATTAAAATAGAGGGGGAGGAGGTGGAGGTGGTCAATAAGTACAAGTACCTTGGGCTGTGGGTGGACAATAAACTGGACTGGTCATGCAACACAGACCACCTGTGTAAGAAAGCCCAAGGCCGACTGTACTTCCTCAGGAGGCTGAGGTCTTTTAACATCTGCAGGAAGCTCCCGAGGATGTTTTACGAGCCAGTGGTTGCTGGAGTACTTTTTTTTTTTGCTGTGGTGTGCTGGGGGAGTTGCACAGCGAAGAAGGACACATCTAGGCTGGAGAAGCTGATCAGGAAGGCAGGCTCTGTGGTCGGCATGAAACTGGACACTTTGGTGTCAGTGGCAGAGGAAAGGACACTAAAAAATCTGCTTGGCATTATGGACAATGTTGGGCATCCTCTGCACACGGCCATAAACAAACAGAAGAGTCTGTTCAGTGAAAGGCTGCTTCTCCCCAAGATAAGAACTAACAGACTTAAAAACTCCTTTGTCCCACACGTCATCAGACTGTATAACTCCTCTCTGGAGGGGAGAGGGAGGAGAAACAGGAGGACAAAGGAGGGGGGGACACCGAAGCTGTAGTGACTCTTCACTTCACTGTGCAATACCTCAATGCAAGTACCTTTGTTAAACAGTCAAATTTTGGTTTAATAGTCAACGGTGCTAAGGACTTTGATATCTGGAAGGTGCAATTCAATTGTATTTTTATCTTCATTTCAATTTTTATTATTATATAACATTTTCTGACACTCTGTAACTTCTGTCGGTGTTGTGCTGCTTTTTTTGGAAACCGAATTTCCCAAAGGAACTCACCCGAGGGATTAATAAAGATCTATCTTATCTTATCTTAAACAATAATTAGTTGCATCATACTAATGTATGCTAAAATGCTAACATATTGCCACAGCTAATACTTAGCCTAATCATGGTGTAACCCATCAATTCACCATGAATCATTTTAATAGAATGAAGCTAAAAATCATCACCATCCATTTTGATGGAAACCAGGCCCGCCCCATCCACATGGGGGCCCTACGCACAAACTAATTTTGAGGCCCCCAATAATAAACCATCATAAAACTGTGTGTGTGTGTGTGTGTGTGTGTGTGTGTGTGTGTGTGTGTGTGTGTGTGTGTGTGTGTGTGTGTGTGTGTGTGTAAGGGGCGTTCGGTTCCGTAACAGTTGGGGGGTCCTGGTGGCTTGGTTCCATTGCGCTGCACTGCTGCGTAAGCAGTGTTGGATGACTTTTTATGTTTATGTATTTAGCAGACGTTTTTGTCCAAAGCAACTTGCAAGTGATAATCGGCATGTTGCCCTTGAGGCTAACAACAACAATAACAACAGCAACCAATTTCCAGTCAGTCGTAGGTGGCAGTGAGGCAGCATGATGAATCATGGAGAGTAGGGAACAAGGAGTGGACAGTAGAGAGGGGGACGAGTGCAGGGAGGGTGCTAGTTTAGAAGATGCTCTCTGAAGAGCAGGGTCTTCACGAGTTTCTTGAAAGTCGAAAAGGAAGCCCTTGTTCTGGTAGTGCTTGGAAGGTCAATCCACATTTGTGGAACGATGCATGAGAAGAGTCTGGATTGTCCTGAGCGTGGTGTAGGCACTGCTAGCCGATGATCCTGTGATGACTGGAGCAGCCGGGCAGAGACGTAAGCCTTTGCAAGCCTTTTTACCTCCCTCCTCCTTGGGCTGGAGCGTTCATATTTCTTTTAGTTTTTTCGCGAGGTATTCTTCAAGCTTCTCCGTGTCTGCCGCTAGTTATTCTTGGCTCTCTTTATGTTTTTGGTTTATGGCAGCGGTGTAGACGACAGCGGTGCCCTGACCATTTACAAGCTTGCATTCTCAGTCTAGACGGACGGATGTTTAGAAGAGAGCTCGACTCCGTACATCCTTGCGGGGCTCTCCAGCAGGCCCGCAAGGACGAATAATGGCATTGCGTGTCTCCGCACTGACGCAGACGCAGAAGCATGAATCAGGCTTTATTCAGACACACCCACACAAGACACACACACACACACACACACACACACACACATCCTTGACTTCCCACACACAGACACAGTCTCTCGCTCTCAATCTCTCTCTCCACTCCCATCTCTCTATAAATAAAGTCTGTGAACAGATGTTCGAGGCATTTTGCCTCGTGCATCTTGCCACAGTTATAACACATATTGATAAAATCCATGACAGTTTTCCTTCAGATAAACACATCTGCAAATCCCAGTTTAGTTTATGGATTATACTTCCTGACCTGTTTAGTAGCCATAAAGCCAGACACAAACATCTCAGGCCAAAACTGTTGACAGCAGAAATCTTGTCATATTAATGAGTTGTTTAATGGGGCGTTGGTTTTATTTTTGTGTATCATGCTTTTAACCATCTCATCGGAGCAGATTGAAGAAAAAACATTTGATTTGGGCGTCTGTAGTGCTCTCAGGAGTTTTAAACTATATAAATAAGCTTCTTTTTTTTCCAAAAGAAAAACACATTTACTAACATTATCTGTGACTTTTAACAATTTACCAATCTCCCGGTCTTTGAAGTATAATTTCCTTGTGTCATTTTTCTGACCATTATCCATCCAACCTCCAACTTTTGAGACTAGTTAGAACCAAAAGGAGAACATTTCTTGGAAAAATCCAGCGAAGCTGCGGCCGTCTGTAAGACAGCATCATGGAAAAAACTTCTTTTGACAGATTTGTGAGTGTACATTTGTGTGGCTGTCACAGTCGAGCGGGAATGGGACATTATTCCAGTTACGCTCCGATTGACCAAAGAAACCCCCTATTCAGACGTTAAACAAACCAAGAACACAAATGTCTAAGTGGAAAATATTCCACGATGACACTTTAATGGCTTGTTATAACAGCTTCAATCGGAAAATGGTGACAGTTTAGGAAGTTTGAATACAAGCTATGATTCCTACATCACCTTTTTTTTAGACTATTTATTTCATAAAGTCATATTTGTTGTGCTGGAAGAGGAAAACAAGTTCCTTGGGTGTTACCAGGGAGTATTTTATAGAACATATATCAAATAAAATTTACTGGAATTTATTTAATTAAAAAGATCATTAAGCCAATACCTATCTTGAAAAATAACTGAGTTTTGCTTGTTAACTTCTAGGTAAAGTACTGTATAATGTCAGGGTTTTGAAATCTGAATGTAACATTTCTATTTGTAGAGACAGGGATTTCTGCCTTAACTGGGAAAAAAAGTCATAAACCAGGGAACTAAGGGGAGCCCGGCTCCCCCAGAAACCATCAACCGACACACCGGGCGGCTAATTGCACGCCTTCGCCTTGCTCTTATAGCAGACAAGGAGCTCTCTCTAAATTCTGGTTTGTAATTTGAACCCTAAATAAACCTGACATGCCTGTCCTTTTAAAAAATATTAAGACAACAGCTCGATTTACCATCCGATACGTTCCAACTAGGGCTGCCACAAACAACTGTTTTATTAGTCGACTAATCGCCAGTTTTGTTGACGATTAGTCGACTAATCGTGTGTCATGAGTTCAATCACACACACACACACATGGATACTGTAGCGTCACGAAGGTCCTCTAACTTGTGACAAAGGTCACATTTTCCCAGCTAGGTCAAGCTGGGTCGACTGTAACTTTGCCCCACCGATTAAACAAGTGAGGAGCCATGATGGCTGCTGGAAATCATCTTTTTCTGCTGCTGTTCCGTCCCAGATTGAAGGACACTTCAAGATCACAATAATAATTTAAATAATAATTTTAATTAACTCTTTGACTTTATTACTGTTTATTATAATCATCATAAATAATCTCTTGGTTCAGTATAAATGTATTTTAATTACTGAAATCACTTATTATGCTTTGGGTATTATAACCAGAAGGTCATCTTGCATGTAACCAGCCTCATTCAGAAGGGTATCCAGGGTAAAAGTAAACTGCCATCACATGTCTTTGACTCATGACCAAAGCTTTCTTGCTGAGAGTGGGCGTGTTCTGAGGGTTTTGTTTAAACTAAAATCCGCAGCTGTAAAGTTCAGTTCGTGAACCAACCACCATCCTGAGGATAAGGGAACGGCCGCCCTGAACCTCTACCTGCTGTTCTGTCACGCTGATAGAATAGTTTCGAATAAACGCACCTGTAACCAGCTGTCGCAAAACCTCCTTCAGAGTCATTGATTTTGAGTTAAGTAAGACGCAAAACTCCTTCAGAGTTAAGCCAGATGCTCAACTGTGTACCCTGCGACCTCTTCGGACCAGAGAGTCGGTTCCACTAGACTCTCCTCTACTGGACCGAGTACCCGGAGGCTGACAACATCCTCCCTTGACCTCCGGATCTGCACAAAGGGTCGTCTGAATGGGTGAGGTAGCACACAGATTGTGTTTGATGCTGTTCTTCTAAGAAACGACTCAGTTAGCTGCAAAACCATCATTTCCAACCCAGAACGCGTTCCTCTCTCTGAAAGAAACCTTTTGAGAATCCATTCACGCATCCAAGCTCTCATTTCATTTTAGCTTTCCATCCAGACACAGGTAAAGCTTTTGATACCAAGTGTAATATCAAAGCTGGTAAATTGTCATCCATGAATTGTCATTTTTAATTGTCATTTAAATTGTCATTTCTGAATTGTCGTTTCAAATTGTTAGTAATAAATTCTTCATTTTTAAACTTTGCCTCATCTTTGAAATGAAACACAGAATGGCATAAATATTTCTGGTTATTGAAAAAGCAAAGATTCCTAACTTCTGATTAAATAAATAAACGTTTGCTATTAAAATTTAATTATCTTAAATTAAACATTAATCTTTGGATTAAATATAGACCAAGCAGGTTGGTGTATGAACTTCTATCGATTATATAAGTATCCTGGATATTTATACATGATATAAGCTTCATATGCTTGATCATTCTCAGAATCTAAACACTGATAGCAAACAGTGTTGATTCTAGTACGTACTAATACGCTACAATACACACCTTTTCGAAGGTCGTCTCAAATTTCCTTTCCATCATGTGGTGAAATGTGATCAGCCTGGTAAATAGTTGTCATAGTATTCGGGGTTGAACTTCTGGGTTGAACTTCTTGATCATATCTTTAAAACCTTGATCGCCGCCCATGGACAGGGGTCTCATGTCAGTTACCAGCATGTTCAAAATGGCCTCGGTCAGGACGTTGACTTGTTGCGGTGTGCACGCGTTTGGCCTTGTCACTGTTGTTGGATGCTTCAGACCACCCTCAGCGGTAGCTGACACCCTTCAAACGCTGTTGCAGCTTTTATCACGGCTGCAATACAGTGAAATTGTCCTGGCAGGAGAAATTAACTGGGACTGGTTCAAATCTGCTTCAGATGGACTGGAGAATCTTTGCAGTGAATTAAATCTTACACAGTAAATTAAGTCTCCCTCCCGCCCAAATCCAAAACATCCAGAGAAATCTACTCTAATTGATTTGCTATTGACAAATGTTCCTCATATATTTTCCATCGACATACATATATGGACAATGGGTTTCCATAGACTCCAATAAGTTTTTGTACTAAAATGGGAGGTGGCCACCACTGCCATTTTGACCGTGTCACTGGTTCCGTCAAGCCCAGACAATTCCACAAAAGGGAAGAGAGGTAGAGCTGAGTGTGGGGCTGTAAGGCTGGGATCAACTGACAACACCCGGTCGAACTAGCTACAAGCTAACCTGAAGCTAACCCAAAGCTAATGCAGAGGTGGGAGCTAAGCCAACGGAGGTAGCAACCTAGCTACAACCGGAGTTAACTGTGCACAACACCAGAGCTTCTGAGTTAGTTCTGGTTTATGCTTCTCCGTCAGCTCCGCAAGGGACAGACACGCACGGATTGACAGAAGCGTTTTGCTCTCATACTTCTCCGTCTCCTGGAGAGTGTTGCAAAGAAATTGCCCGGCAGGACAATAGAGGGCATAGCGCTGTTCTGTGGTATCCTGTCATGTATCGGTCCAAGATCGTATGTTTATATTGTGTTTTTTGTGTATATAAGAGACTTTTAACACGGACATATTTGTCTCTCATTCTCCCACCTCTTCATGCGCTCCCCACCTCTAAACCCATGTTTCCTGTCATTTCCGTCCACAAATAAAACGCTTGCTGCGCATCTTTTCACTCCTCCAGTCACAGGAGAATTAAATGTTCATATTTTTAGAGTTTATTCGCGAGGTATTCTTCAAGCTTCTCCGTGTCCTCGGCTCTCTTTGCAATGGCGGCGCTGTAAACAACAGCGGCATCCTGACCAATCACAAGCTTGCATAATCCGTCTCGTTCGACGGATGTTTAAAAAAGTGGGCTCGACTCCGTACGTACTTGCGTGCCTGGCGGAGCCCTACGCAGGGACGGATAATGGCATTACGTGTCTCGCACTGACGCAGACGGAGAAGCATAAATCAGGCTTTAGAGATACGCCGGGCTGACCGCTGGGTAAAACCGGTCCACAGAGGTCTCCGAGACCTCCACAAGCCGGCAGCCGCACAGCAGACAAGCGCCGCTGCGATCTGAGATGCGCAGAGCTGCCGCTGGGGAGAACCGGGTGGAAAGGTTTCCATCCCAGAGCTCCACAAGCCGTCAGCCTGCGCAGCAGACAGAAGCCGCGATCAGACAGAGATGTGCCGAGCTGCCGGGAGACCCAGCCGTCATCCCGCGCAGCGAACTAGACCAAATTCTTGCTTTGCAAAGTTTGGTCTAGGCATGCTCCACTGGAACCTCCGCAGCTCCTACCAGGACTCTGGCTGGCCAATCACAGCTCTCTAGAAGGGGTTTCAAACACATAAAGAGCTGTGATTGGTCCATAATGGTGGGCCAATCATAGTGCTCTATCTGCTTAGTGAACAAATCACAGAGCTTTATCCGCTTTGTGGGCCAATCGGGCACTCTATATGCCTGGTGGGTGGGATGATGCAACAGAGTGTAACAAGAGTGTGTCACATTCATTGTCCAGTGGAATGCGGAGATCATTTGAAAGACAACCGTAGAACCCGCCCCACAACCGAGAGCCGTCACTGGAGCGTGGCCTGGCTTGCCAGGCTAAAAGAAGCCGCAATCAGACAGAGATGCGCCGAGCTGCGGGGAGGCGAGAACCGGATGGAAAACATCGGTCTCCCGAGAGCTCCACAAGCCGATAGTCGGAACCCAGCTCCACCAACATGTTATATTTAAACCCATTTTCTAAAGTGCAGCATTATGTTAAATGCACTGGGTTTTACCCTATTACATTTAAATTTCATGGTTAAACAGTACATGTTAACATCTAAGCTCAGCTCGGCAGTGACCTAAAATACATAAATATAATTTTACTTACCCAAAAAAATGAAGTGGAGACTCCTTGGACGCTCTATTAGTGCAATTAATGCCACAGCAAGTCATTTTGTCCAACAATTGCACAAAAAATATCCAAAAAAGAATACACAAACACAGAGACTCAAAATCCCGGAACAGTTTCCAAGCCAGACCGAGGCTCTACTGAGGCCTTTCCACGGAGCTAGCTCTGTGGTCACGTGGGTCTGATGCTCATTAATTATACCAAATTTTAGGCTTTTAATACACTTAAACAGAAGAGTGAGAAAAAAATCCACCCCCCTCAGAGTTGTCATGAGTGTAAACTAGATCATTTAGACAAAAAACATGTTTTGGTACCAGGCTGTAAACATGTTTATTTCTGCTGTGCAATTGGTATTTTTAACATGGGAGTCAATGAGGATTTGCTCGCTTCTGACACCAGCCTCTAGTGGATGAGGGTGGAACTGCAGTTTTTGGTACTTCCGGGTTGAGACCAATTTCTGAGCCGCATTGTGGGGGCTTGATATTTTCTGAAACCGGAGTGTTTGCTAATGATATCTGTGATCATTGCATGGTTGCTGCAATTAGAAATGCTAAAATTCCTAAACTTAAGATGTATTGAAAAACGTGATTTGAAACATTTCTCACTGCAAGGCTTTACACATGATTTATTTCATTTTGACTGGGACTGCATGACTGACTGATGTTGAAATAGCCTGGAAATATTTTTAGGATGGATTTTTGTAACTTGTTAACAAACACGCTCCCTTGTGTAAGTTTAGAATCAAGGGCCGAGAGAACCCTTGGTTTTCTCCGGAGCTCAGTAAACTTCTTCATGAGAGAGATCTGGCTTGGGCTAGAAAATCCGAGGTAGAGGCTGACAAGATCAATTTCAGACGACTACGAAACAAGTTCACCGCAGCCGTCCAACATGCCAAATCTGAATACTGTCTGACGGCTGAAAGATGCTATGTTGGTCAGTCTTTTACTTTTACTCCTTTTTCAGGAAATAGCTGGCGAGCCATGTTTGTGCACGTGCCATGAGCAGTTCTGGTGCTCTTTGATTCTCGCATGAGGGGAAAATCGGCTCAGGTTGTATACTTATTATTTGCACAGGCATTTGTTTACTGGGAAGTAAAGTTGACGTGCTGAAGTTTTGAAAACTAATTTTGAATAAAACTCCATTACAAAAATATTGGATAGCTGCAGCCCTAATTATTACCCCTTCTTTCCACCCGAGCCATCAGCAGCACGTTACTGCAGCAGCGCGTCATAGCTGCTGATAGGAACCGTGTGGTGAACAGAACCTTTTTCACTGGAGCCGTCAGCAGCACGAGTCGGCCGAGTCTCAGGAGCAGCATGTCGCGGCCCTTACGCGCCGGTTCTATTTTCTACGCGCTACGCCTCTGAAACGGGTCAAGTTCGACATTTTTGGGGAAGGAAAGACAGGAAATCGGACGCGGAAGCAGAGCAAAGCTTCCCGAGATTTTCAGAATAAAGTTACTAACTGTGCGGCCCCGTGACAATTATCTCCTAGCTAGCTGTCTCCTTTGTTTTTCAGGTCCGTATTGGTGATTATAAAATGGACAGAACATGAAAAACAAACCTTTTGGAGCCATGTTGTAGTTTTCTCCTGCTTGTTGTCGTGTTTACTGACAAAGTCACTCCTGTGACTTCGTGCTCTGTCGGTGACGGCTGCTCCCCTGCTGTTTCGCGTCTCGTGGGAAGGGCCAAGCAGCAGTTTACGCGAGCAAGACGTGCTGCTGCAGTAACGGGCTGCTGACGGCTCCTGTGGAAAGCCGGGGTCAGGCTAAATCCATTTGACAGTATTTACACTGGACTACGTTTTCCGCCTTACGACGTGAAAAATGGTCCCACACCCTTGATATGTTCTGTCTTTTTCGCACTCCACCGGGTTCACGTTGTCCGCCATGTCTTAAGAGAAAGTTAAGTTACATTCGCTACTCGCGTGTGCATTCAGTGCAGTGTGTATGTGCGTCACTTATTTCGGTCCGGGTGAAACATGACCCTGGGTGATTGCAAAGCCATGAATTAATTAAACATGAATTAAACAAAGCCTCGAGGCAGAGAATTTGACTCGAGGCGTTTTTGTACTCGAATTATTCGAGGTACTCGAGGAATCGTTTCAGCCCTAGTGTGGCTGAGTACAGGTACTTGGGGTTTGTACTTGATGAACATCTGACCTTTAAGATTCACATCCAAAGTTTAGTCAGGAAACTTAGGTAAAAACTAGGGTTTTATTTTAGGAATAGGGCTTGTTTTTCTCTTGCAGCAAGGAAGAAGCTGGTTGACGCTACTTTTCTGTCCCTCATGGACTATGGTGATTTTTTTATATATGCATGCTCCTAACTAATGTCTGCTTCAATTAGATTCAGTTTATCATGGAGCACTGAGATTTATTACAGGGTGCAAAGGTCGTACACACTGTTGCACTCTGTATAATCTAGTCCAGTGGCCCTCATTAGCTCAGCGTAGGCTAACCAGGTGGTGACTATTTATATATAAAGCCATCATTGGGATGATGCCTCCCAGGGGTGGACTGGCACCAAAATTCGGCCCTGGCATTTTTACGAATCGTCGGCCCTCCCCATTGGGAGAGAGGTAGGGGTGGGGGGTGTTGCCGCCCACGGACTCGTCTCTTGGCCAAATGTGAGATCTAATATGGACAGGGACTGTTAAATTACAAGCAGGGCCAGACCACTGCGACCAGGAGCCCTGGCCTTCCAGATCAGCTCATTCTCCACGGGCGGAGATCAGCGGGATATTAGCTACATGCTAACATGGTAAAACTAATCCTACGGCATCGCTCTACCGCGTTTTTCTTGTTAAAAATGCCTGGAAACACTCTGTTAGCTTCAGGTTACCATGTAGCTAATGTTCTGCAGATCACCAGCTGTGGAGTAGTGTCAACCCAAGCTGGGCAAGCAGCCGACTTGGCTAAGCGGCCCACCGGGACAGTGCCAGAATGCCAGATAGGCCAGTCCACCCTTGTTGCCTCCTTATTTATATTGGCTTCTGTCTTTCAAAACCAGCACTCGCTCACTTTGGTCCAATGCTAATGTCCAGCTGGCTTTGCCTAGAGCTCATACAGAATTAGGGTAAGCAAGCATTTAGGATCTCTGCTCCATCAGCCTGGAACCAGCTACAGAACCACTTATAACTAGAAAATCCAGTCTCTTTTGGTCAATTTAAGTGGCTAGTAAAGGAACAGGAAGCAGGCACATTCGGCCCCTGTCCCTGCTTCCAAAGTTAGGGTAAGCCTATGATGTAGGTCAAGACGAAAACTTCCATTCCCTAATGTCGACTAAATCACTGTAATATTAATGCATCATGTTTGGTATGTCTTTCCCATTGTAATAGTGTGTATGCTGGTGCGTATGTTTCTGTATTGTGCGTTTACACATACGTGTGTGTGTGTGTGTGTGTGTGTGTGTGTGTGTGTGTGTGTGTGTGTGTGTGTGTTATTTACTAATTTTGGTTGAACTCCTGTAATGTTAAAATTTTGTTTTTACTTTCATTGTTTTAACTAACTGTATTTTTTATATGGAATTTTTATGGCGACCTTCTTGGCCAGGGCACCTTTGCAAAAGAGATTTGTCCTCAAAGGATGTCCCTGGTTAAATAAGAGTTAAATAAGGGTTAAATTTAAAAAATAAATAAAAAAACAATTGTAAGAAACTCGTCCATTGTAGAACAAGTGCTCTCTTTTAGCACTGCAACGTAGCGGGATAAAATAAATCATTAGCTTTTGTAACATTAGAGCAAATACTTGACATACGTGTTCTAAACATGTAATCGCCATCAGTGCTATTTTTGCTACACCTATGATGCTAACAGCTAACAAGAGGTAAACTTACAGAGGCGGCTCTTCGTTCTGCGCATCACGATTCCTATAAAGATGCTCGTGCATCGCCGATGTGCTCCCTTGAAATGAGAGTTTTACCGTACAGAGTTTGAGCTCTACTTGCTTCTCAGTTGTTTTAATAAAATTCTCCCAAACCTTTGAGCTCCGTTCCCGAGTCGCCATGATGTGTTATTTCTCCGGTGATTCTGATCCAAATGCTGAGCTGCAGTGGCACTACTGCACATGTGCCTCGACTTATGTAAGCAGCGGTTGACACGGATGGCGACTAGTGCGCATGTGTGAGGTTTTTGGGGCATGTCCAACCAGGAGGAGATCCAAAGGAAGACCCAGGTCATGTTGGAGGGACTCTCGGCTGGCCAGGGAACACCTTGGGATAATGGATGGATGTACGGAAAGACAACAGTCCAACAGGTTGCTCTTTTATCCTCAGATCTAAATGTGTCACGAACAACTCAAGTCTTTGAGAATGAGATGCTTTTTTCACTGAACAGCAGATATTTCTTAAGATTTAATATATTTCACGATCAAATCCCTGTGTCCTTGTTTTAGTGCTGATAAATGTCTTCAACAGGTACTGAGCCACAGTTTATTGTATTTTGTATTTTTAACTGAGTCGATCTAAAAGTTGACATAAACTCCATCCCTCATGTCTTTGTCTTTACAAAATACTTTCCCTCTCATTGTAAGAAAAAACAAACTTTTGGGATGTTACTTTTGTCTTAAACATGGGTAGAGTGAGTTTGTATCAAATGCTGGACATGTAAGGGATATGAAAAACCAGAAGTTTAGATATGTCACATGACAAGAAGATTTTATTCTGAAATGCCGTTAATGAGGTTTACAACCCATCCTTCAATGACTCTTGTTTGTTTGCAAAAATTACAAACATTTATCAAGTAAACAACCCATGAGGCATCATCTCCTGTCAAACGTGCTCTAAATTATTAACGGATGCATATCTGGATGGGGCATTAAAACTGCGTCATAACCAGTGATCACCAGATGGGAGGGTGAAGAGGAGAAGTAAAACTGCTGAAGTGCGATAAAAGGATTTCTGTATAAATGAGTGCAAAAGTGTGGGTCAGAGAGAGCATGAATAAAACCACAGACAGACATGTGACCTGCTGAGCTGATGTCTTTTATTGGTTCCAGTTTGAATCTACACACTGGACTCATTTAGCCTAAATCATGCTAGGTGTGACTATGCAGTGGAAGAAAGGAAACCAAAACCAAATGGGCCCTGGGCTCGGCTCCTGAGCTGAAGCCACCATTGGTCCCTCTAGAAACTGACTACCAGGGAATAAATGAGCGTAAATCAGTTGACGAAGACCTCAGGAACCCCAAAAATATCCTAAAAGTCCCGATAAAGCTGTGGTGTCAGACACATTCAGCCTGTCAGTTATCCGACATTAGTTCCTTTTTGGCAGTCTCTTAAAAGCCTAAATCCTTAATCCTGGTATCTGATGATCAGATCGGATCCGAAGCATCACTTCCCAGTGAGCCGGAGTGGTTTTCTCATCCAGACGGAAAATCCCCAAAAACAATAAACAAATACAAATCCGTGGCAGCGAGCTGCAACAGTTCTGGTAAAATGAATTTTCTCCTCTGATTTCATCTCTTTCCACATGTGAAATTATGGAGAGGATTTATATGTAATGAAACTTTTTATGTCTTCTGGTTAAAAACATTTAGTTTCTGTAACCATGTTTGAGGGAAAAAACAGGAATGACTGACAAACTTTAGGCAGTAAAATTGCTGTAAAATAACTTGAGACCTTTCAAAGACCAACATCTTTACGACCTCATCAACTTCTCATTATAATGTGGGTCTATTTTTCATTTTCTGCCACTAAAAAGAAGCATGTGGGAGAAAGCCCGTTTGAATTACCTCTCATTAGCATTAACCTTTTTCCTGCAGAATTATAAAATTCATGGGAATGTCAACTTTAATTTTAACGAGCGGAGAACCCTGCCCGTGGCAGTTAGTGCTGATAACTCCTCTGCATTTTTTACACTTCAGCGAGGGAACAAGGCAAAACAAAACACAATTTGGGTCACTCTGAGCCCATGCTGAGGGGCGGCGCGGTGGATCTCAACCTTCCCAGACGAGACCTTCCACAACCTGGACAGTGAGTACCAATCAGGAGGCTCGTTCTGCTCAAGGAACATTTCATAACAAGCCACAAACAGCAGGGGAGGAACAGAACGTCCTGCCTGAAGATTTACATTCACACAGCAGAGATGGTTCACCCTGAGGTCAGAGGTCAGCACTCAGAGAAACAACAAAGAGCTCAAACTGATACTCAGTTATGAGCGCTGGACTTCTGGATGAATAAGACCAAAGTTGGGATGTTTACCCATAATGCACAGTAGCAGAATCAGCTCATAGGTGATGGTTTGGGCACCTTCTGGGCTGAGTGAAATCATCTAAATCTATTTTTGTTTATCATACCTGCGTAGCTCTGCAGCTAAACGTGAAACACGAGTGGAAAAGATTGCATCGTAATCTGTTTCAGAAGACATTTTTGCAGATAAGGCTTGTGTAAATAATGCCTGAGTAAATTTAAATCATCTTGTTATATGAAGGTACCAGCATGCCTGCAAGCCTCAGTGTTATTGTAAGGCTAAAAAAAATAAAAGCCCTGCACAGAAACCTTGTGGTTCAAAGACTCTGTTTTGTGTCAATGACACGATTGCACAAAGTCTGTCTGCTTGCCAAAACACGCATTACACGTGTTGAAATAAATAGATGAAACGTTGTTCTAACCGGAGGTGTTGCTCGTGCTCCTATATAAGCATGATTATACTCAATTGTTGCTCAAATGCCTTAAAAGCTGAGAGAACTTAGGTTCTTCTGTGTGGACACAGGATGGGTTTTAATTTCTTTACAAATAAAATCAGTTTTTATAAATTACAGTCTAAACAAAAAAGTGTAATTTTTTAAAAACTAACCCTGAAATACCCACACATCTTTCAAAGCAATCAATGCCAATATGCCAAGTGTTTCTAGCCTGGCATCTAGGGCTGGGGGTAAACGATTATTCTGACGATTATTTTATCGAATAGTCGACTATTCTAATGACTAGACGATTAATCTAGTGATTATTTTTTTATTGCACAATTAATAAAAACAAGAACATCTTAAATAAATTCCTCCAAAAAATTGATAAATTGTTACAGTAAGAGAATAAACACTACAGACCTTCCATTTTGTATAACACTGCTTTTATTGTGTTGGTTGGTTATGTTCTGGTGGCGTGTAGAACTTGGGAGTGCAGGCTGCTGCCTGAGATGTGGTTGGAGATGGAGTGTCTCCATGCTGCTTTGTTTGGTCACTTATGTGTGTGAGGCGAGTGGTGTTACGACCCTTCCTGGGGAGTTTGGCTCATGTGCAAAAGGAAGGGACAATAACAAGGGATTAAAAAGTTAAAATGATGATCAGGTTTATTTACAACAAAAAAACAAATCTTTCCATCCACAGGTTGGGAATAATAAAACTAATTGTGCCTGTGGGGAATTAAAGGAGACATAACATGAAAAACCCACTTTTTTATCCATTAACACAGTGTGTTTCACATTTTAAGTGTCTAAGTGAGCAAAAAGGCTTATATTATTCACTGGAGTTGCTATTTAGATATTTAATAATTAAGTTTTGGGCATATTTGTCCACCCGTTCAGTTTTTACATTATCCATTACGTCAGTAATTAATTTAGTCAGGATAACTACCAAATATGGTAATGGCCCTCGGCTAAACACAGAGCCAATCCGCCATTTTTTCTTCTCGCTAAGATTTTTTGTAGTTCTATTGGAAAAATGCAGAATGTCTGGTTATTTTAGCCACACACAGCTCAAAACTGTTCCTCTTTTTAAGGAAGGGTGGTGGGGCAGTATTTAAACCCAGGAGCTGATGACACTACTGCTAAAAAAACACAGAAGAAAAAGTAGTGTGTTTGTGTTTGTGTGTGTGTGTGTGTGTGTGTGCGCGCGCGCGCGTGGTTCGTTCGTTCCTGTCTCCAGGCTAGTAAGTACTGAGGGCTTCATCTATCTAAAAGGAGTCATTTGCATCTGAATGTGGCAGCACCGGGACACAGCAGCAGAGCGGTAAGCTTCATATCACTCTAAAATGTCGACAAACTTTACTTTAGATTTACGGGCATTAGCAGCACTAAAGCGTTAGCATCCGGCTTACTATCGCTAGCACAGTATGCTAGTAAAGTTAGCACCCAGATCAATGTGGATTTGGCTGATTTTCGTGGAATAAAACGTGATTTCTGATCAACGCCTTCTTTTACACCAGATGATAACCTCCCACTGATTGTAACAGCAGAGAGCCTGTGTGTTATTCTACGTGAGTGTGATGTAATCTTAGCATCCAGTAAATAAAGTCCCATATCAGCTAAAATGCAGCGTGACAAAGTCATTAAAGTGCGTCAACACAGTGGATTTAATAGTTTTAAAGAACAATCTCTGAGTGGAGTGAGGTTAGTTTTTTGTCTCACTGCAGATATAAAAACTAACTTTATCAGTCAGACGCAGCAAAGCTCACCGTCTGTATGAGCGTGTGCGTCGGAAAGCTGATAAAATCGGCTGTAAAACAAAAGTAAAAATGCTCCTTTGCTTTTTAGAGTCAACATCCAGAAGACTGGAGCCGTGTTTCACTGACAGGCTGTCAGACTAACGCCCTGATGAGCTCAGCTGGGACAAACTGGTCTGATGTTTAGGTAAGTGAAGATCTGCTTCTCCCAGATGCTAGTAAAAAATAATTTAGCCAGCTTGCTAATGTTACTTTTCTTCTCCTCTAATGAACACAGAACGTTCAGAGGTTGGCGTTTCACGTCACCTACTGAGGAAGGAGACCCACCAGTAAAGAGATGGTAGCTGGACCAGACCAAAGTGAGTGATGACACACCTCAGCCACCCTCATCATTAAGAACACCTCACCCCCTGAATCACTCCGTCTGATGACAGCAGAGTGATTTATTTGACGTTTTACTTGTTTAATCTGTTTAGAAATTATTGAATTACATTATTTTCTGTAATCGACCATCTGATCTGGATGTGTGCAGAATAACTTTCCCCAAATTCAGCAGCAGCTGGCCTGTAAAAACAGCTGCAGCATGTAGTAAGTCTGTCTGCACTGCTCTCTAATGAGCTTCCTTTCATAAGGAATCATTTGTATAATTTTAGTGTCACTATTTTATTACATTTGTAAGAATATGAAGTCACTGCAGCAAAGTGAACTTGTGAACAAACACAAACGTGACTATAAACATGAAAGCTAAAGAAACAACTTTCCTAAAGCTGCTTGTAAACAAAATATGTCATTAAAGTTATCGTCTATCATTGCAGAATATGGCGATGACATCATGGAACTGGTCTTTGGAAAAGTTTTCCCTGAACCAACTCCGTTTCTAGATGAGGTAGAGAAGATCTGCATCTCACCAACCCTCTGGTCTCAGAGACAACGGAGGTCTCCCACTGTTGTCCAGGACCAGTTTGAAGCCCACATACTGCCCCTCCCTCATCATCAGGAAACATCAATCCGTATCCTGAGGACAACAGAAGACGGCAGGAGGACAGGAACTCTGAGACCTAGACACCACCAGCACCGAGACACAAAGCACCTGTGTGCACAACGCCTGTTTAACTACTAAAGCCTGTTTATTATATTGTTCTACTTATTTGCTGTGAGGTTAATACTTAGAAAATTTGTATATTAATGTAAACAATTAAAAAAATCACTGATTGTATGTTTTCTTTTAGATGTAATGGTCCAAACTCAGCCTTGTAGACATTTATTGCATCCTGTAGGTAAATACACAGAACAGGCTCAGATTCAGGATGACCCAGCATGCTCTTCTTCCATTCTGGCTGTTAGGGATTGTATCAATAACTCAATGCCTACTGATGTTTCCACCTAACGGTATTTATTTAGAATGCAGGTAAGATTTAACTATATTTGTTAGCAAAGCAGACTGATCTTGGGAATTTCACTGCAGCACTGATGTCCACCTCTGTACACATTAGAGAGAATTACCACTTTACAGCTAAACACATTTAATAAAGATATAGGCTACGCATTGCAGACAATAAAAACAAAGTTGTAAGCATTAGAATTATAATGATCACATTAAAGAACATTTGGAGGAATGTTCTTTATTTTTGACTCGAATCTCAAATCTTTAAATTAAAATGTAACTGCTTTTTATCCATTTTCAGCCATTAAGACACCCAATATAAAATAAGACTACTTATAAAATTATTTATAATTATATGTATGTATATATATAGATAGAGATCTTAAAATGTATTCTTTTAATGGTGTTTTAATGAGCTGTATCATTTTTTAAAACATTTTTTTATAGAAATAAATAAGCAAGCAGCATTCCTTGTGTGTGTGTGTGCACGTGCCTGCTAGCTGGTCCCTCCGTCGGCAGTGACGGGTGTGTGTGTGTGACTACAGACAAATGCATGAGAGAGTTAGCAGCCTTGAAACAGCTTGATGAACTACCCTCCCCACATGTTTTAAAAATGCTAATATGCTATGCTAAATCTGCTATGCTAAATAATGATTTCTCTATAGAACTACAAAGTCCGACTGGGGGAGGAGAGTACAGGTCTGCACTATGGAGGGGGGCGGAGTTTACAGCTCCTCCTCCAGTTTAAAGAGACAGTACCCAAAAACGGCTCGTTCTCAAGACTCTCCTCAGAACAGGGGTAGATGAGGGTCTGTAGAGCAACAATAATGAGGAAATCAGACCAAAGAACTGCAGTTCCACTGTATTTAGACCCCAACTGAAGGATTTAGATGTAAAAAGGAATAACTTAAAAGCATGTTATGTCTCCTTTAAAACAAAAGTACAAATAACTAGGGATGTCCCACTGGGCAAAGATTACTGGTTTCCGGACCAAAATAAGGATCTCCAGAGGTCCAAACTCTAAACTAGGTGGTTAAACCAAACTCAAGGTGATATTTTAAACTAAACCGAAAACCCACGACACTCTAAATGTAATAAAAGGGAGATCTACACCACAAAAAGATGAACTCTAAACCAAAACGTAACAGCTTATCCAAACGCAAGAAGCTGTTAGCGAAAATGCTAACAGTGGCTTTACCAGCGTTAAGTTCAAGTTACCAAGTTTAAATAAACCAAAAACACCCAGCAGCAAACAGACCAGCACGGAGGAGAGACTGCTACCACCAAAACAGCTCTCCTCATGTCTGAAAGAAGCTCCTTTATGAAGGGAGAAACGCTCCCGGTGATTTTCTACACCTGCTGTAGAGACGAAACAGCGCTTTTGACCCCGGAAGTTGTTGTCGGTTGCCGGGAGACAAAGGCGGGCAAAACAAGAAAGGAATCTAGTGGCGGAAGGACATTGTTCCGGATCTTCGGTATTTGGCGGAGATGTTAGTGAAGGTGGAGAAGAGGGCAAACTAGAGGAAAAACAGGCAGATTCCTCCTCTATTTACAAACTCCTGGGGATGCAACAAGTGGGCGTGGTGGGTTGACCACCGGATCTGACATCGACGAATTTTTAGAATCGAGCCGTCAACGCCATCGAGGCTTAGCTACAGCTCTACTGGCAACCCACCTAAATGTGAATATACAGTCTGGTCACGGTCCGTTGACGAATGTCGTTGAGCGGGCTCTATGGTTGTATTTCAAATTGTCATGCTATTCAATGACAAATAAAGTGACATACTCACATTGTCAAAATACTCTAAAGTTAATGGAAAAGCTGTTTCAGACGAGCCGTCGCCATCTTTGATTTATCAGTAACATGTCGCCCACGAACAGAGTGCAGTGATTGGCCCACCAAACGAATAAAGCGCTGTGATTGGACTGCTACGGAGCTGTTGCCATCTTAGTTTTGCTCATGCGCAATAGCATCCCACCCACTTGGCTGAAGGAGCACTGTGATTGGCCCACCAAACTGATAGAGGGCTGTGATTGGACCGCTAAGGATGTCAGTCATGGAGCAGTCTGCCATAAACCGATGAAGAAGACACAACATCCCACCCACCAAACAGGGGTGATTGGACTGGCACCAGACGTCCGGGGCTGCTTTGGTTCTAACTGAGCATGGCTAGACCAATCATTTAGATTTGGCAAACTGCCGGTCTAGATTCTGGGCTAACGTTCACTCTTTTTTTTTTTCTTTTCAATAAATCTGCAGTGGACTCTAGTATAAATAAGTGCCTTGTAAGTCCATTTCTGTGTGACAAAAATCTCTGGCACTCCTGTTTCAGAAGCTAGACGTTTGCAAGAGCAGAGGGAAACAGGACACAGGATATAGTGTCTTATTTCCTGATATTCTGACATCTTACCTCTGATTGGCTAACAGCAACGTAACTCTACCACTAACTCTGTTTGCTCTGCAACATTGATGTTTCATCTCTACAAATAACACAAGTCTTAAGGAGTTCTGCCATGTTGTGGAGTTGCTAATGCTAATAGTTAGCGTCTACTAGCCGAGACATGCTTTGCTCGTTCCTGGATGCTAAACCAACAACAAGCTTCGCTGTCGTGAGCCAAGATGGGTGAGTCCATGCATGCTAATTTTAAGTGTGATAGATTAAAAAAGCAGGTCAAATCAGAGTATTTCCGTCCTATTTTCTATCGACGGCTAATGCAGGAAATAGGGGCAGAAGACCATTGTCATATTCAGCCTGCATGTTCATTTAAAAAACTATTTTTAGTGAACTTGGTCTGTTTCTCAACTATTTAATGTTAATCCTCAACTGAAATTCTCAAAATTCATCATGCTAGGTGTTTCTATATATAATTACTGATTTGTTAATAGTAAAATTACTGTATGTTCTGTGCTATTTCTTCTTATACTGTTTCATCAATGTCAATAGTTGATATCATGAAGCAAGTTTGGAAAGTAAGAAACTCATAATTATTGAGTGTTGTTCTATTTTCAGATCACCCATTGATTTCTACATGAACACTAAACATTGTATCTCTTGGACGATGACCAAGCCCCACCTAACTTTTTATACACTGCCTGCGTAACACACAACACTTCCTCATGACAGCACAAGAATGTGACATGTTTGTGTTTGGGTGAAAGCAGACGCCACTATCATTTACACAATCAAATCCTGGCCTGAGTTCTGCTGCTGCTGGAAACGTTCCGGGACTCGGGCCTTTGTGGTCACTTTTTAATAAGTGAAGAAACAACAGGCACTTCATTGTTTAAAAGTGTTTCTTCTTCTTCTCTTTTCCAGGTTACTTACAGGACTACAATGTGTGCTCATTTATCCTCCATCATAAAGCTAGCACACCGTAAAGAATAATTGCCGGTCGCATTTGAGGAGACCACCAGCACAGACTTCCAACACCACTCCAACACAGCCTGACTGACTTCAAATAAGAAGCAGGCATCGAGACTTAGCTGCACCCAACCGCATCCATCAGTTCTTGACAAAAAGCGCGGCGCTGGATGAAAGAGCCGCTACTGTAGAAGCAGGGCGGTGGAACATTGACTCGTGCAAGTATTTTTCCATCATCAGTCTTGCATGTTTTGAAAAGTCAGAAACACAAACCGCTATGCTGTAGATCTCTGGGTCATCTGCACGGCTCTGCCGTTTGAATCTTCCGGTTGTCCCGAACCACGGGCTTTGTTCAGGAATTAATGAGTCTCGGTCTCTGCAGCTGATTTAGTCTTTTCCTCTGCAGCCCTTTCATATGCGCAGTGGGGCCTTGGATCTCACCCAGCACAGGAAGCACAGCTTTTTGTGCTCACCTTTCATGTGACTCCAGGCAACAGGGTTGGGAAGAACAGGAAAATTTCTGCACATAGAAAAATAACCCAGAGAGTAATAATAATACTGAAGTAACATGCTCCAAAGCAGTAGTTATTGCCCACTAACAGAAGGCTGAGATCTTTACCAGGACAGTAAGTTGTACCCTCAGTCCTCCCAAAGGCAATTCCCTGGAGGTTCATCTACAGCTGAAAACATTTAGAGTTAGTCCACTTCAAGAAGGAAGGAAGTAAATTTTATTTACATGGCACTTGTCGCAGAGAGAGTGCATCACAGAGACAAACAAAACAAAACAAATCATAAAGTCATGAGATCAAAATCCTTTTAAAGGGATACTTTGCAACATTTGCATATTTTTGAATGATTTTCTTGAGCCAGTATGAGCTAAAATGGCCCTTTTAAATCAGTGGCTTTCAATTCCGGGCCTGGAGGTCTGGTATCCGGCACATTTTAGTTTTAAGTCTGTTTCAACACAACTGAGTTCAATCAGCAGGTCATTAACAGACTTCTGCAGAGCCTGATGAGCTGCTGCACAGGTGATTCAACCACTAAATCAAGTGTGTTGGAGCGGAGAAACCACAAAAACATGCTGGATATCGGCCCTCCAGGCCAGGAAAGAAACACTCCTGCTTTACAGGGGGTGTTTCTCAATGTCAAGGAACCTCGCCTTGATGTCTTGGCCCCGCCCTGGTTGCCTAGGAGGTACGTCATCAGGAGCCGCCAAGATGTGTTCCAATGTTCACGTTCTACCGAGGTGTCTGTTCGCCGTTTGTTAGCCGTTTAGCTAGCTGAACAAGGACACACAGGAGGTGTCTTGTACCCTAGCCTTGGTCAAAAATTACCCAGAATACACTGCGGTATTTTCAAAAGGATGGCGGATCAGAAGCCAGCAGCTACTTCGGGGGTAAATTTCAAGTTTAAAAGTAAGTCAACTAATTTACTTTTGTTGGTTAGTTGCTTAGTAGTTGCAGCTTCGGTGGCTAGCGGGTAGTAACTCACTTAGGTAATTTAACAAATATATACACAATTTCAAAAGTAAAAGACTCGTTATATATTTATATTGAAACTTATGCATATAAAATATTACGTTATCTCCTGTGTCACGTGAGATTACGTGACCACTGTGGAAGCTGTGGTCACGTGATGCAAGTCTGTTCCATTTACCGTTTTCTTTGACCAAGGATGGACAGTGTCCTCGTAAGTAAGGCCTCGCAAGGCCAGGCACCTTGACATTGAGAAACACCCAGGGTTAATGAAAGGCAAACCAACCCCTATTGCCCCCTGTGGCCAGAATATTCCACTTGTAACTCCAGACTGGTGGGGTGCTTTATTGTGACTTAAAAAAATTGAGCTTACAAACCTGGCACTGCAGTCTGGTTCCAGCATGTTTCCTGCATGTTTTAGATCAATAACAGAACTGATTTGTTTAATTTAGTGATGAATCACTCCAGTAGACACTAAGGAAAGCTGGGGAGACATGTAAGCTGTTCGGTTAAGGTGTTAAGAAGACAAACACACAGCAAGGAGATAACTTTTGCTTTCGGATCTACAAACAGACACTAGGGGGTGCTAAAGCTAGCCAGAACTGCCTAGTTCCCCTTGTAAAACTGTAAATATCATAAAATCAAAGTTATGAACAAAGTCAAGAAGGCCATCACAGCTAATTAACATCAGCCAACTAAAACAATCAGTTGTATTGACTTTAGATTGGAAAAGATAGTGGCAGAGAGTGATTGACAGTACAATATTTTAGGCATTTCATTTATTTTTTATGCTAGGGGTGTAAATTCCTGAGCTCTGAATATTTACAATCTGTTGGTGCTTCATACCAATATTGATGCACTGGATTAATCAGAGCCTTAAAAGCACAGGTTGTCCAGCTCCTCTGTACATGTTGACCTCTTGAAGACAGCAGTGCATGTGCTGGAAGCTAACCGTTAGCGTTAGCAATGCAGCAATGTCAGAGCTCTTTCAGACTTGTGTTGCATATGGAGATAAAACATCAACTTTGCTCAGCAAATGGAGGCAGTGGAAGAGTTATTTCTAGTTCAGAGATAAGATGTCTGAATATTGTGAATAATAATGAGTAAGACTCCAAATCCTGCCGTGTTCTGCCACCCACTCTTCTGAAACAGGAGTTCCAGAGCAATTTTTCCACTGAGAATGACTCACAAGGGATTCATTTATACTTGAGACCACAGCAAATATACTGAAACAATATGTGAATGAGAGCTTTTAATACCTTTCACCTCTAAGTTACTGAATTCAGGTCAACATGCTGTCTTTATTCCTTTGTTTCTGAAGATATTTAACCTAAAATTGTGTGAAGATATGTATTTTTAAAGCTAAAACTGGTTAAGTAACTTACTATTTGTACTTTTGACAGCATCTGTGAAATTTAGTCGGTTCGGTCCCAGTTTGGACCAGGAAAGCGTAGATTATTACATGACTTAACCACTGTCTACACCACATTATCTTAGTTATCTTGCTTTATGATTATGTCTTCTTGCTCCTGTTGTTTATTCATGTAAGTTTTACACCCCTCCAGCACATTTCCTTTTCCTCAGCCTCCTGCCCTGTAATGAAGATCCCAGATGTGGCAGAAATCCTCAGGCAGCCTGTCAATTTAACCTTGGATTCACTCTGGGAAGCTGACTTTAGGTGTTTTATGGCAGCAACAGACGAGCTGGCTCACCCTGAGGTGTAAGCTGGATTTACTCTTTAAAAGAACAGAGCGTGCAGAAGGCTTCTGGCGTTGGAAGAAACCCTTCAAACTGCACACCCTGGGTGTATGCTTCCCATTAGGAGCACATCATATTTCATGTCTTTTTATCAAGAAGACAGTCAGGAGTTCAGGCTGTGGGAAGCCAGTAAGACCACAAGCTAAAAATAGATTTATGAGGCTGGAGTGTTACGCCCATCACATGGATCAGCACTATCACCGTAGGCCTACAGACTCAGGGCGTGCATTTGCATGGTCATATGTGAAGAAACTAGAAAAAATTAATGTAAAGCATGAGTTTTAAAGCGGCGCTAAGCCGTTTGTAACACTTTAACCAATTATTTTCAAAGTGGGGTTTAATAATTGTGTAGGTAGAAACTTTACAAACTTCACATGGGGCAGAGCTCTGTAGCCCTTTGCTGAACACAAACAGCACTTAACCATTTTGTGGCGCGGGTAGGTGCCCTAGGGGGTGCTTTTTACCTGCTTAATGGCTGTTAGCTATTGTCTATGCCAGTAGCTAATTTAAAGGCTAGCAGTTAGCTTTTTCAGTTTGCTGACTGTCAATAAAAAACACAAGAAGAAGAAAAAGAAGTTTGCTTTATTTTTGTTGGCATCAGTTTGGAGCCTGGAAGTAAAATTCAGAGTAAACGTCAGCCTACAGGAAACAGAAGGCTATGAAATTATGAGCTTATGGTGACCTGGCTGTGTTGCTCCTGGACTTGTAAGTGATGGTATTTTTGTCCAACAGTACTTTGTGGCTCATTTAGTATTAGTTGGCTCATGTTAGCTCACCGTTAGCGCTAGCTGCAGCAGGCTGGTAGTGACAGTTGTAATTCCACTTTCAACTAGTAAGGGGGAGGAGCAAGAAACTGTCTAGTGTTACTTTAAAAGACAAAGATTAAACACTTTTAGATGTAATAGAACATTTTTGTTGTTGTTGTTGTTTGGATTTGGGGTTAGGGATAAATAATTGATTATTGAGATCATGTTCTGTTTGAGGAAGTTTTGTTCTATTTGACTGGTGGCTTGGTAGTTGTCTGAGTGTAGAGCTGTCAGTCAGTTTGGTTACCTTCTCCAGGTGTGTACATGATGTGTGGAGGAGGTTCTGAGGATAGATGTCAATAGGGACTGGAATCGGATTCGTGTTTTTTTATTTTTTGTCGCTCCAAAAAGGGTCCCATCGCTGCATAGCTCTAGTCTAGGAGCTCCAGACGGTTCTCTTTCAGAAAGCAGTGTGTGCAGGAACCACTCTACTCTCACCAAGCAGATCAGGGTGCTCATGGAAGATACATTCGCTCCAGAGCGCACACTCTGCCAAATCCTCCAATAACACAAGACCAGACATGCTATGTCTAATTCCCGTCGGTCACAGGTAGTTCTAACACCTGCCATAGGACAACGCTGTTTCTCCACGGAGGCAATTACTTATTGAATAAAATCATTTGTGAATGAGAAACACGCATGGATGACTGTGACCTTCAGTTTTGTGTACCACTAGATGCTGTTCATATGCAAGGTCAGAACTGTTCTTATTTTTAGGAACCATTTTCACACAGATGTACAATATGGTGAATACCACACAATGCGTAAAGTTGTTTCTACGCACGAACTATGGTTGATAAATGAGGACCCTGGTCCACTGTTACATGGCTGCCAATCAATCAGAGCCATCAACATTATAGCACGACTGATAGTGAATTGTGTACTACAGGCGTGCCAAATGGACCCGTTTTTAACTAAATAAATTCTCAGGGTATCTCAGCTTGCTTTAAATTGTTGTTCAGCTTCACCAGCTGCTCATTAACACTGGAAACCCGCTGACAGCTGTCTAAATGATATTTGGGGGAGCTGACGAAAGTGAGAATCAACAGTACATCTTAAGTGCAGGCCATGAAATGAAAACAATGTGCTGAAAGCGTGACATTCTCAAGGAATCTGATGAAAAACGAACAGGAGATATGGAGTGGGACTTTGCTATAGCTTACAGTAGGACATCTTGTCTTCCATCACCTCTGGCTTTTCTCCCAGATGTCTGTAAAATATCGAAGTACATACATTTTTCCATCGCCCTTCTAGTGGTTCTCTCTTTAACACCTCTTTAACACCACCTGTGACTTATACCTCACCAACCCACCCCTACTTCTGTTGGGCTTGTTGCTTGATGGTCTGCTAGGTTTGGTCAAAACGTTGGACAGCAGAGAAATGTCAGCGCTACCATCTGTAAATCTTGGAAACAATTACTCATGAATGTTTTCAACAGAGTTTAAACTCCTTACATTCTCTACGACCAGCAGTCGCGGCACTTATCGTAGATTTATTACAGTCATGGTGGGTTTCCATTATTGTGAAGTTCTCATGTAAAAATCCCATAAATGTTCAGACAATGATTATTTCTTTAACCTTTATGGTAACTTGCTGACTTTGTAAAAATAGAAAAGATTTCTTATGAAACTCTCAGAAAGCGAGAGTTAGGAAGACATCTACAGCTGATTAACCTTTGCAACCAACAGCAAATCATTATTTACCAACACAACATTGGTTCAAACTTGCTAAACATTAAATTTTGAGCTGAAAACTGTAGAAGCTGTGATTAATTCACATTTCTGAGCTCTACGTGTTGTTCCATATCTTAATTATTTCAGTATCTTTACTAAAACATTGTCATTATCTGATAAAGTCAATGCCTATTAACAATAAACTCTCATGAGCAGCTGGACTGATTTCAATAAAACCATCAGAAAAGAATCGCTGGATGTAGATCTGAAGCTGCTGAAGTCAACCTGATTAAAGATGGCTGCTAATCAACACAACAGCCATAACTCAGTTATTTTTACATGTATTGAGTTAAAACTTGGTACGTTAGCTGAGAATCATTCACAACACATACGTAGATCGTGCAGGATTTGTGTTTTATGTTCAATACATGACCAAAATCATTGTTTTTTTTTTTTAAACATTAGATAAACCCAGTTTAAGAATCTAAGGCAGTGGTATCCAGTCCTGGTCCTGGATGGTCACCAACCTCCAGATTTGTTGATTTACAATCTTCCACAGGAGCAAAAAGATAACATATAAAATTTAGACTTAAAACTGTTTTGACAGAAATGACAATTTTCCTAATATGATGTAAAGTAGAATATAAATAAATATAAATGTAAAGAGTAATTCAGTTCTGCCATTAATCATTTTAGTTTCCAAAATTCTTTGGGTCATATGGATGTTTATTTATATATTATTATTATTAGTAGTAGTAGTAGTATTAGTAGTAGTAGTAGTAGTATTGTCACATGTGAGTGTTGGTGTCTTTGCATCAATTCTGCAAGAAACAGATAACAATGGCTTCTTACATAAACTCTGACTGCCTTACTTAGACATCCATGTTTACACGTGGATGTGTGTTTGTCTACAGAAGAGCAAGGAGGAAAAGGAATTGAAAAAACTGTTCCCATGGAATAGCTGCAAGCTCTGCGATGCCCTCAGTTTGTTTGGTTGCTCCTGTCAAGTTAATGAGGTGAGTGAGTGAGGGCAGCCTGGTGGATGCAGAGGTCAGCCAAGAGCCAAAGCTGCCTGCCAGGCTGCTGTGCTGGGAGGCTGGAGCGCAGGACCACAGATCTGGTCACAGAACAACCTCCCCCACCTCTCTCTCTCTCTCTCTCTCTCTCTCTCTCTCTCTCTCTCTATCTCTCTCTCTCTCTCTCTCTCTCTCTCTCTCTCTCTCTCCTCCAGTGGAGCTTGGTACCCAGTTTGCCCAAATGCCACTCGTTAACCAACACCACGTGGCAAAAGATGGTTTATACTCACACAAGTCAAGTGTTGGCTGTTTAAGCTAAAGAAAATCTTTGTTTCACTCAAAGTTATACCTAAAATTTCTAAATTATACACATGTAGGAAACACAAAAGTTAGGAGTAAACTTAGTCAGTTTGCTAAATTAAGAGTCTGCAGTTGTCTTTAAATCTCTTTCTTCTCTTCATTTTCATTAAAGGTAGGTAATGATTTTATTTACTTTGCTGACTACTGTGGAACCATTAGTTAACTAGTTAAATATTGGAGTAAACCTAACTCAAGATGGCCACCAAAGGTAATCAATATAACACCTTCATGTAACAAAGTTGATTTACTATAGTATTGCAGCAAATACATGTGCAGGGACATACACGTCCCTCAGAAAGATCTGCAGGTCTTAATGGATGAAGACGAAAGTCACACCAAATATGGAAAATTATAGTGGAACTTCCTGATCCATTTCCTGCATTAATATGCAAACATAGACTTCCATTTGGACTCTTTTCAGTCTCCTCAGGAAGAATCATCTTATTTTCACTTAATAAAAAATAAAAACATCAGAGTTAGTCTTTGACTTTGATTCTGATCAGCTGGTTACAGGCTGCACTTCTATGTCTCATCCTACCTTGTTTTCTTGCTTTTGTTTCTCTTCAGTCTAAAGTTTTGGCCTACTATGTGAGACGTTCTTTGCTGTTTCCAGGATGCTAAACCAACAACAGCCTTCCATGAGGTGACATTGTGACGTAGATCTGTCAAATCCTAGACTATTTAATCTATTTTCTATCAAAAGCTAATGCAGGAAATAGGTGTAGGACACAATTTTCATACTCAGCCTGCACAAAAACCTCAGAATGACCAATTATTTAAAAATAATAAGTAAAAAATTGTAAAGCTCCTCTTTAAGGGAAGAAAGCATTTTATTCCACATGCCTTAAACTTTAAAACGCCTTTTAGGATTGCAGCTCTGAGCTGAAAATGAGTCACCACACCTGTTGCAGCTGTGGTTTTGACACTGGATCTATAGAAATGGAGAGATGTCAAAGGTCATCACCTCTGATCCTGTCCAATCTCCTCAGCAGCATTCTCCCCCTCGACCCTTGAACCCTCTGGGTTGTGTAGCTGCACCAGCTTCACTCGTGCAGCACAGTTGCTAACACACAGCTGAGTGTGTTTTGGTGCGGGGGTCAATTTGCGGGAACAGATGGGACTTTCTGCTGGAACTCGACATGGATAGCCAGGCAGTCCGCTGGTTCTGACCCATGTAACTCAGACGGGAGACGTAACCACCTGCTTCTGGAGTCATTTATTAAAATGATTATCCGTCATTTTAAAAGGACCCTGCAACTCTGGTGATGCCACGAGAGCAATTAGAAAACAAAAGAAGCCTTAAATCTCATGAATTAGATAAACATTTCTTTTTACAGTTTTTAAATTCCTTCCTGTTTTTGTAATCAAGCTTTTCAAACCAAGTCAGAAAGCAAAGCTCTTGTTTTTGTGGTCCAAACCTCATCCATTGGTAATGAGCTTTGAGGAATGATGAATTAAATTAAACTAGTTTGCGTTCCTGTGCACATGCATGGATTATACAAAGGGGCGTGCCATTGTGAAAGGTGTGATCGGTTGCCCAAGTCACTTTGATCAGGGCTGGCTAGGGTTACATTTAGAAAGCCCCGCTTTCAAACAACATAAATGTCGTTAGCTTCGTATCTAAGCTTTGCATCAATTTGTACCCTTGTCTCCTAGAAGTTGTTGTTTTTGACTTTCACTGTTACTTACTTTCCTCTAATATTGTGATAAGCATAAATAAATAAATAAATATTTTACATCTAATCTAAACAATATAGGCATTCAATTATATGCATTCTAATCTATATAATAAACACACACACACACACACACAGTGGGCTGTACTCACCGAGGTTCTGAGTTTCTTCTGCACAGCAGGGACGTTTTCAGATTCAGACGTTGCACAGAACCAAACCAGAACCGCTCAGAATCCCGTTGTAGCACAGCACATGTTTTAAAAAGGTAATCCAGGGAAGTTGTACATTGCATACGGCCACTTCTGCCTTTGATTTTGTTGTTTTGTACTTCGAACATTGGCGCTAAACTAAAGGCTTGTTAGCTAACAATTGTAACGTCCAGCAATTGTCAGTTTTTAGGTACTGTTTGACCATTCAACATCTGGTCCAAAAGGAGACATGAGACTGCATGTGTTCTCTTTAAATTGGCCTGCTTCCATCCCACCAGCTGGAGCTCAGAGCCTGCAGCTCTGAACACGGATAACGAAATGTCAACAATAATGTTTACTCCTCAAGGTCCAATCTTTCAGGTCTTCATGCCTCCATATAAGGAACACTCCAGCTCGAATCGGTTGCTAAGTCAAAGAATGATTTCCTGAATCAATATGAAATTCTCTCCTCCTTGAACCGTCACCTTCTCGTGGTGGAGGAGTTTGAGTGCCCTAATGATCCAAGGAGCTATGTTGTCTGGGGCACTTTGTGCCCCTGATAGGGTCTCCCATGACAAATTGGTCTTAGGTTAACAGTGAGAGAAAGAACGGTTCACAGGATCTTTCATGGAGGTAAATTCAAAGAGTCGGAGTACCCGGCCCGGAGGGTTACCGGGGTCCCACCCTGGAGGCAGGCCAGGGGTTGGGGCCCGTGAGCGAGAGCCTGGTGGCCAGGCTTTCGCCCATGGGGCCCAGCCAGGCCCAGCCCGAACCGGATACATGGGCTCATCCAACTGTGAACCCACCACCCACAGGAGGAACATGAAGGGTCCGGTGCAATGTGGATCGGGTGGCAGACCAAGGCGGGAGCCTTGGCGGTCCGATCCCCGGACAAGAAAACTGGTTTTTGGGACATGGAACGTCACCTCACTGGCGGGGAAGGAGCAGGAGCTTGTGGCATAGGTTGAGCGGTACCGGCTAGATATAGTCGGACTCACCTCGACACATAGCATTGGCTCTGGAACCCAAGTCCTTGAGAGGGGTTGGACACTCTCCTTCGCTGGAGTTGCTCCGGGTGAGAGGTGGAGGGCTGAGGTTGGCTTTTTGTTACCCCCAAGACTCTCTGCCTGTGTGTTGGGGTTTACCCCGGGGGACAGGAGGGTAGCTTCCCTGCGCCTTCGGGTCGGGGAACGGGCCCTGACTGTTGTTTGTGCTTATGGGCCAAATATCAGTTCAGAGTACCCACCCTTTTTGGAGTCCCTGGGATGAGTGCTAGATAGTGCTCCGTCAGGGGACTCCATTGTCCTGCTGGGCGACTTCAATGCTCACGCGGGCAATGACAGCTTGACCTGGAGGGGTGTGATTGGGAGGAACGGACCACCTGATCTGAACTCGAGTGGTGTTTCGTTATTGGACTCTGTGCAAGCCGCAGTTTGGCCAAAACGAACACCATGTTCGAACATAAGGATGCCCATCGGTACACTTGGTACCAGGGAAGCCTAGGTCGCAGGTCGATGACAGACTTTGTAGTCGTATCATCTGACCTGCGGCCGTATGTTTTGGACACCCGAGTGAAGAGAGGAGCGGAGCTGTCAACTGATCACCACCTGGTGGTGAGTTGGATCAGATGGCAGGGGAACATGCTGCGTAGACCTGGCAGACCCAAATGCATAGTGAGGGTCTGATGGGAATGCCTGGCAGAAGAACCTGTTAAGACGGTCTTCAACTCCCACCTCCGGCAGAGCTTTGACCGCATCCCGAGAGCAGTGGGGGACATTGACTCCGAGTGGGCCTTGTTCCACTCTGCGATTGTTGAGGCGGCTGTTGCTAGCTGTGGTCGCAAGGTGGTCGGCGCCAGTCGTGGTGGCAACCCCCGAACCCGCTGGTGGACACCAGAGGTTCGGGGAGCCGTCAGGCTGAAGAAGGAGGCTTACAGGGCGTGGCTGGTCTGTGGGTCTCCGGAGGCAGCAGACGGGTACCGGATATCCAAGCGGAGTGCAGCAGTGGCAGTTGCCGAGGCAAAATCTCGGGCGTGGGAGGAGTTTGGTGAGGCCATGGAGAAAGACTATCGATCGGCTCCAAAGAGGTTCTGGCAAACTGTCCGGCACCTCAGGAGAGGAAGGCAGCAACTCGCTCACACTGTTTACAGTGGGGATGGGGAGCTGCTGATTGCAACTGGGGCTATAGTCGGACGGTGGAAGGAATACATTGAGGAGCTCCTCAATCCCACCTATGCGCATTCCGAGGAGGAACCAGAGCCGGGAGACCTGGGGATGGACTGTCCAATCTCGGGGGCAGAAGTTGCTGAGGTAGTCAAACAACTACACAGCGACGGAGCCCCGGGGGCAGATGAGGTTCGTCCTGGGTATCTCAAGGCTATGGATGTTGTAGGACTGTCATGGTCGACACGTCTCTGCAACATTGCGTGGTCATCGGGGGCAGTTCCTGTAGAGTGGCAGACCGGGGTGGTGGTCCCCAGCTTTAAGAAGGGTGACCTGAGGGTGTGTTCCAGCTATAGGGGGATCACACTCCTCAGCCTCCCTGGAAAGGTCTACTCCAAGGTACTGGAGAGGAGGGTCCGATTGATAGTTGAATCTCAGATTGAGGAGGAGCAATGTGGTTTTTGTCCTGGCCGTGGAACTGTGGACCAGCTCTATACCCTTGCAAGGGTGATGGAGGGGGCATGGGAGTTTGCCCAACCAATCCACATGTGTTTTGTGGATTTGGAGAAGGCTTTTGACCGTGTTCCCAGGGGCACCCTGTGGGGGGCGCTCCAGGAGTATAGGGTGGGCGGCTTTCTGTTAAGGGCCATTCAGTCCCTTTTCCAGAGGAGTGTGAGTTTGGTCCGCATAGCCGGTAGTAAGTCGGACCTGTTCCCGGTGAGGGTTGGACTCCGCCAGGGCTGCCCTTTGTCACCGGTTCTGTTCATTACCTTTATGGACAGAATTTCTAGGCGCAGCTGTGGTGTGGAGTGTTTTGAGTTTGGTGGCAGGAGAATCTTGTCTCTGGTTTTTGCGGATGATGTGGTCCTCCTAGTTTCATCCAGCTCTGACCTTCAGCTCTTGCTGGGCAGGTTTGTGGCTGAGTATGAAGTGGCTGGGATGAGGATCAGCACCTCCAAATCTGAGACCATTGTTCTCGACCGGAAAAGGGTGGCTTGCCAATTCCGGGTCGGGGGAGAGGTTCTACCTCAAGTGGAGGAGTTTAAGTATCTCGGGGTCTTGTTCACGAGTGAGGGTAGGAGGGATCGGGAGATCAACAGGCGGATTGGTTCAGCATCTGCAGTGATGCGGACGCTGAGCTGATCTGTCGTGGTGAAGAGGGAGCTGAGCCAGAAAGCCAGGCTCTCAATTTACCGGTCGATCTACGTCCCAATCCTCACCTATGGTCATGAGCTTTGGTTAATGACCGAAAGAACGAGATCGCGGATACAAGCAGCCGAAATGAGTTTCCTCCGTAGGGTGGCCGGGCTCAGCCTTAGAGATAGGGTGAGGAGCTCGGACATTCGGGAGGGACTCAAAGTAGAACCGCTGCTCCTCCGGATCGAAAGGAGCCAGTTGAGGTGGTTTGGGCATCTGGTCAGGATGCCTCCTGGACGCTTCCCCGGGGAGGTGTTTCGGGCATGTCCTGCCGGCAGGAGGCCCCCGGGTCGACCCAGGACACGTTGGAGAGGTTACATCTCCAATCTGGTCTGGGAACGCCTTGGGGTCCTGCCGGAGGAGCTGGTGGAGTAGGCCGGGGAGAGGACGGTCTGGAGCTCCGTAGTTGGGATGCTGCCCCCAGCGACCCGGACCCGGATAAGCGGAGGAAGAAGCCGACGACAACTATGAAATTCTTCTACAATTTATAAGCTAGATAATCATTAAATAAACATTTGTTTATTGCTAATTATAATAATTATAATATAATGAAATTCTTCATTAATCTGTGCTCAATGACTGAAGTTTGAAGTGACTGTTATGTTGTTTACATGGCAAGGTCATCACCATTTGCCATGACCAACAATGCTCCAACCAAGATCCGTGCGTTGTGCAAAAGGCTCATTGTCTTGACCAAACACAACTTCCCTTGGTAGAAGAGCTTGTGAGCAATTGTAACCGATAAGCTGGCCTACCTCACAGTCCTGTAGGGGTGCTATGTCATATTTCAGATGCTCTAGGTGGGACCAAGCCTTTGCAGTTTTGTCAGTTGGTATGTGTGTTCTGTTGGCAGGAATAAAATCTCGTGTGTAAGCTGGTGGTAAATCGATTCTTTTATTTGAGTAGAAACCTCAAACTCGTAAATTCTTTACTCGTTGAGAAATTACTGTAGTAGTTTGTGATGTCATTGTAGAAAGCTTCAACTTCACTTGTTCCTTGGGTGCCTCCAAAGAGTCAGCTGCATCGCTTTGCACAAATGTTTTGTCACTTTGAGAATACAGTAGTGCATAGACAAGCACTTCTGGAACTGGCTGCGAAGCAGAGGAAAGCCACACCGGAACTATTGCAGCTGTTTGGAAAGTAGCTTCAGTTTGACTGACCGTAAAGGTAGAAGCTGTGGCAATGTCTCTTGTTAACATTGTTTGTGGGTTTACTTTATTCTTTTCTTGAATAACATTTTCTTGACCTTGACTTTGTTTAACTTGTGTTGCCTTTTGTTCTCCTTTGTCTCTCTCTTCATGCAAACAGGTAGGGTGTTGCTTATTGCATTTATTACAAACACTCCTACAGTTGCAGCTCGTTGAGAGATTACCTGAGTTGAGGCATCCAAAACAATTTTTCAGCGTTGACTAATTTAACTCTGTCTGAGACTTCATCTTGCATAAACTTTCTGCATGTGTGCAAAGTATGTCCATGCTTCTCCCAAAAAACACATTTGACAGTTTCTTCATTAGAACGTGTGACTAATGTCTTGACTTTGACGTTGTTTGGATTTGTCACTTAGCTTAAATGATTGCAGTGATGTTATCGGATTACAGGCAATTTTTGATTACCTGGTCAGAAATTTTACAAACTGACTGAAAGAAGGGAACTAGCCGTTCTCCTCTTCCATTTCCATCACTTTTCGGTTCCATCTTGCAGTTAACCAAACAGGTAACTTTGCCAGAATCTTTCTGTTTTCATGACAGTCATTTAGGATCTCCAGTGCCTTGATTTGAACCATGGCGGCTTCACAGCTCCGTAGAAAATCAGCAAACTCTCTTTAGGTCCAATCTTGGCCCACGCTTGAAGTTTGTCTCTGTACGCTTTTGCAACTGTAAATGGGTTTCCATATCTCTCCTCCAAGATCTCCCACGCTGAAACATAGGCAGACTCTGTTCCGAGCAGGAAAAAACCATCTAGTGCATTTTTAACTTGTCCACCAACATATTTACGAAGGTAGTATATCTTTTCTTTATTCTGAATATTCTTTTGATCGATCAAAGTTTGGAATGACAGCTTCCAATCACTATTTCAACGGAAGAACTCAGGTTGTTGTGGAACAGGAGGTATAGGTGATGGTTGACAGCTTGTTTGATTTGATGACTTAACATGTACTGCCATCTTATGGCTTATAGGTCGCTTAACCTTTTTCTTAATGTCAGACCCTTGATCGTATACCTGCATTCTTGCCTGTGCAGCACTGAGCTCTTTCATGGTTTCTAGATGGGTTATTCTTCTTCGTTTTTCTTCTAGAGCCATCTGTAGAGCCATGTGTTCTTCAAGTTTAGCTTTCATTTTGGCTTCTTCCTCTTCTTTCTTTTTTCTCCTCCTCACCTCTTCTTCCTCTTGCTCCAAGCTCTGCTGTTTAGCTGCTGCCTCTTGAGCTGCTATCCTTTTCTTGGCTTCGGCATCCAGGCGCTGTAACTCCAATCGTTCTCTTTCTTGTTCTTTTAACACTTTTAGAACAGCTTGGCTTGCTGCAGCATCCGCAGCCGCTTCTTGCCGCTTCACTAAAGAAGTTTTTGAATGCTCAGAGGTGACGCTCTTCAAGATGGAGGTGATGGATTCTGTTTCAATTTTACTTGGAACAGTCTTCCTCAACCCATTAGAGAATGCTCAACTTTCAATTTGTTTAAGGCAAAGGATAAAAACTGGTTATGGACAAATCAAGTGTGTGGCCATGTATGAGTTGTATAGTTTTAATGTTTTATTTGTGAATAGAATTGTGTGTATGTGTAAGTTTGGTGATGGAGTTTTTATTATGAATGAATGATGAATTTTTATGTCTTTTTATGTCTAAGGACAACAGATGGAAATTAGCCTTTGGCTACAATCTGGCATGTTTACATTCATGTAAGCTGCTTTTATATTTATGTTCATTAACATGCACTGTCCTAAATAAATAAATAAATAAATACTTGTGCTCCAAAGGGAGCCAGCTTCTGGCCAAACCTGATCCTCTTCCTGTGCTTGCCCTTTCAGGTGACATCAAGCTTTAGAATGGATGAAGTTTGAAATCTCCACACACAAATCTACTCTTCTCTGTTTCTTGATCTGGAGTTGAGAGTTTATGCAGATCTTCATAAACACGCTGGATATCTGCAGAAAGCCCTTTAACATCCCCCAAGATATCATTAAGTAGACCCTCTGATAAAGGCTCTGAGGGCTCTGTTAACGAACGCTTACCCCGGCTTTCCACCGGAGCCGTCAGCAGCACGTTACTGCAGCAGTACGTCACAGCTGCTGATAGGAACCGCTGTGGTCAACAGAACCTTTTCCACCGGAGCCGTCAGCAGCGCGAGTCGGGCGCGTCTCAGGAGCAGCATGTCGCGGTCCTTACGCGCCGGTTCTATTTTCTACGCGCGCCGCCTCTGAAATGGGTCAAGTTCGATGTTTTTGGGGAAGGAAAGACAGGAAATCAGATGCGGAAATGGAGAGAAGCTCCCGAGATTTTCAGAATAAAGAAAGGTACTGCCTTCCGGTTGCTTTACTTTTAAAAAAAAAGTTACTAACTGTGTGGTCCCGTGAGAAGTTATCACCTAGCTAGCAGTCTCCTTTGTTTTTCAGGTCCGTATTGGCGATTATAAAACAGACAGAACATAAAACACAAACCTTTTGGAGCCATGTTGTAGTTTTCTCCTGCTTGTTGTTGTGTTTACTGACGAAGTCACTCGTGTGACTTTGTGCTCGGTCGGTGACAGCTGCTCCCCTGCTGCTTCGCGTCTTGTGGGAAGGGCCAAGCAGCAGTTTACGCGAGCAAGACGTGCTGCTGCAGTAACGTGCTGCTGACGGCTCCGGTAGAAAGCAGGGGTTAGAGTATTTAACATGTGCTTTCCATTTTTTGTAAATGTAGTTGAATCTTTGTGTAAGAGCTTTAATTTTCTCTTCTTGTAGTGCCTTGCCCTTCACTGTTAGAGGATGGTGTGCCCCACGTCTGAGCAGCTGCTCTTCCTCCTTCCTCCTCTTCTGCAGGCTCATTTCTTTCTGACATGGCTGAACAATTATGTAACCAGGAAATGTTGATTTTAGAAATGAATTAAACTTGCTTAGAATTTCAAACATCTAATGTGGAACTCAATTGTTACACTCTATGGAAACACCTTGACATTTCATGTATTACATATGTGACATAAATTACATTTTCTTTTAAACTTTTGGATAACATGCAACATTAAAGGCAAAAATCAGTTCAATAATTACTCAACAAATGACTGGTAACATCAATTTAAATCAGCAATCTTTTCATCAACCAAGTTTCTTGTTGCGAAAGTGTTTTCCAATGAAAGTCTTTATTGGTTTCTTTAATTGTGTGTGAATAGGCCACTTATCTGCCGGTCCATGCACTGTTGTCCAAGAGATGAAGATCAGCTGGTCCTTGTTGCTTCACTAGCATTGCTGACAACAGTTCGAGTTTCACTGTGACTCCCTCCAAGCAACACAGACGCAAGTGATTTCTTTTACGGGTTTATTGAATGTCTTTCCTTTGTTGACCTCTTCTGTTCTTCTTTGTTAGACCTCCATTAAACCGTGAAACAGAGTATACAGATTTTTACAGTTAGAACAAATACAATGACGTGCAAACAAAAAAAAGATAAGTAAATACCTTGTTGGCTGTTTGCTTAAAGCAAAAGGGAATCCATCTTACTTCTTCAGTCCTTTTATTAGTTAGTCCTTTAGCAATAGATTGAATGCTTTCAGTCCATTCTCAGCTGTCTGCTTGCCAGCACTTCATCCAGGTTGTGTGTTCTTCAGACACCTGGTTTGCATCCATCATTAAAGGTGTGGCTGGCAGAGCAGCTCAAAAGTAGCCTTTCAAAATAGAAGTCCTTGTACAGGAAACACAAAACAACCTTACTTTTCAACTCAGTGTCTTACAAAGAAAAATAAACTAAGAAATAAACAACAACAACAGTTACATCCACTTAGCACAGAAACTACCTCTGATTCCCATCTGATTAGCACCAGAGCTAAACAGCTTTAACCGAGGTCTGATCAACCGTGGTTATTCCGAAGCGTATACCGGATTATTCCAGGCAGAGACCCGAAGCTGCAGTCGTAATCTGGCTCAGAAGCGCGCAATATTCCCTTTAGCTTAAGCACCGGCTGCTACCTCAGCTCCGGGTGGAGGGGGCGACGTAACGACGTGCCATACCATTTAAATTACCGCTATCCCGACAAATCAAATTACGAGAACCTGTCACGTTGAGAGTTAGGAGGAGGTAAGGACCCAAGATGCAGAAAACCCCAGATGACACGAGGCAGGAGTGGTTGAAGGTAAAATCCTTTTTATTAGGAGATGAACCAAAAATCCAAAATGGCAGGAAGCCAAAAAAAAAAAAACAAAGTCCTGAATACCAGGACGACGAAAGCTCAACATAGAGCACAAACCAAGAAACGAGGACAAAAGCTCACTTAGAGCACAAACCCCATAGACAAAGTGCAAAAGCTCACATGGAGCACAAAACAATGCTGACACAAACAATGGACCGACAAGACACTGAGATACAGACAGGGCTTAAATACACTGGGGCATGATGGGAGGCAGATGGGCTGCAGGTGTGTGGAGAGAGAACCAGGTGAAAGCAATTAACTAATCAGGGAGGAAACTACCTAAGAGTAAAACCTAAAGGCAAGAAAAGCAACCACATAACAAATATTCTAAGGGGAAGGAACACTACAAACACCGGTGGGAAAAAACATACTAAAGAGACTAATAAAATGAAAAGCTGAAACTATAAAAACTGCAGAGGGGTGACTGGGGAAGACTAAAGGAACACAGGACCTGGGAGAGATATCTGGAGGGCTGAAGACCAGGGGACACATGAGGAACACAAAGAGACACATAAGGGGGATTCGTAGGCGGAAATGGAGCACATAAGGAGACACATGAGGGAGACGCAGACACAGACCATGACAGAACCTGTGGAAGGAATGTCGTGGTCGACGAGGTTAAGTCCCCTAGAGAATTAATGCCTACACGCCTGATCAAGTGATCAAGGCCTGACCCTGACGTGGCTATATAGTTAGCATTAGCTGTTGAGCCCAGAGATAAAACACTGAAGCTCCTTCAGGTTTTATCGACAATCCGCCGCAGCGAGCATGCGCCTCCAAACAAATCCCTTCAGGGTACACATTTTGGTTTATAAACCGTCGCATTTAAACCAATATAATTAAAAAAGAATGATCTAATTTGCTACTTCTTTGATACTGAAGAAGATTGGCAACTGGAAGTGACACAATCATGTCTTCTTCTCTGACCAAATTCCTTCATCGACCGGTACCGCCATCTAGTGGCAGCAGTGGCGGTTCTACATCGAATTACTCCCCGGGCGAGGCCCCCTTTGAGCGCCCCCCCCAACCCCCCCCCCACCACCACCACCACCACCACCACCACACCACCCCACCTGCATGAACACACGCATGTTTTCTACAAACAGGCATGTTTTATTAGAACGACTATTGAACATTCATTTTTCTAAGTTGCACATATTTACATTAATTACTATGAAGTTGTCAGAATGTAAAGCACTATTCATTATATACTGTATCAAAATATATAGAATCAAATATACAAAAACAAACAATAACTAAATATTAAGAATATATGAACATAATAGATAATAAATATTCTAAATAGCAAAAATATTTCACACGTAACAAACTAAAGATAATCACTACAGCATTGCACTTAGAATAGAAAACACAAACTAAAATTAAAACCTAACCTTGATGCAAAGTCATCAATAATGTCATCACATGAAATCTGCTCCCCTACTGAGTGATTGATACTAATCAGAGCCAGGTTAGTGAGCCGCCCCTGAAACATAGTTGACCTCAGGTATGACTTGATCAAGTTTTGAAAAGCTCCTCTCAGCTTGAGCCACAGTGACTGGCAGAGCAGTCCAAAAGTTGGGGTAGATCTCCAATAGATCTTTATCATGATCCATAATATTTTAGAATTGCCTCTGAAATTGTAATTTAAACTGACATAAATAAAACTGTAGACTACCAAAAATGCCAACTTTTACAGAACAAATCATGTAAAAATAATCAGTGCAGCCATCTGCAATAAATAAACAGGATAGTTAGAGGTGACTGGGGAGTTTTCTTCTGCTTGTAGAATTGTTTTATTTATTATTATGTGAACATGATCAACATGTGTTTGTTGTTGTTCAGGCAGGCCACGGGCTGCAGTGAGCATTTAACAAATCCTAGTTTGAATCAGTAAAAAACGATTCGAGGACTTTTTTCAAACCATTTGAATATTCGTTTAAATATTTCAGCCCTATTAGCTCTGTTAGCAATTAGTTGACCGCATTTAACCGTTAAAATCCCAGTTAACTAGTTCAAAAAATTGAAAACATGCATCATGAGAGCTACATACCTTTATCTTTCTGCTCTTTTTTCTTTTTTTCCCCCCCTGAATGGGGGCACCTGGTGGTTTTAGCCTTTTTATGTTCATCTCTTCTGTTTGGCTCCTGACTCAGTAAGTTTCCTTTAGTCAGGACTAATCAATTTGAACTTGATGGGGGGTGACCACAAAATCGTTTTGTTTTTCCTTTTTTTATTCGGCCATTTCACACAATTCAGAGAAACCTGAAAGAATGATAGGCCTGTGTTTATGATATTATGAATGAAATATGGAAGAACGTTAAGATGTGATTGACTTTAGCCATGTTAATACAGTTGATTCAGCCCCTGCACGCTCATTTCATTTGGGAAAGACGCAGAGGTGAATTCCCCCGCCGCACCCCTCCCCTTCCTGTTCTTTAGACACACGGAGCACGTGAACGTTCTCAGTCAGCAGGAGCGCCTGCAACTGCAGGGGGCGCCAACTTGCTGTTTCCAATCCAGACACTGTCATAAGACAGATAATAGAAAACCTCGGTGCGGCGCAGATTTCCTTTTTTTTTTACTCCGCGCTTGTGCGCCCCTTTTGTGTCATGAAAAAATGCCGCCCCGGGCAACTGCCCTGTCTGCCCGTGCCTAAAACCGCTACTGAGTGGCAGGTATTAGTCCGGCAGCTTCAGCAAAAGATATTAAATCCAGTTTACACTTAATTTATCACAAAATTAAGCGCTCTGTGTCATCAAAATGGCTGCAGACCAGTATGCTTTGATGGATTTTCTAACTGAAATGAAAGGGGACATACAACCGCATCTCTCCAATTTGAACCAAAAGATCCAATCTTTGGATAAAAGACGTGATGCTATTGAGAATGCTTCCGGCCCTGGAAAGGTTTTAACCAATTCTTCTACTGATCTGCCTCCTGATATGGAACAAAAAATGCAACCAGATGAGCTGACTGACTCTGATTTTCAAGAAGTTGAAAAAATATCTGATCCTGCCACATGGATGATTAATTCATCCGCCTGTGACAATGGTCCGGCGCCCCCTGGTGTCGAGTCTGCCAAACTGTTCTTGGGACACCTCCTGTCTCATGGGAGAGCTGATAAGCCTCTGGTGTCTGTGACACTAGAACAGGTGCTCCGCTGCAATGCTCACCTGGATACAAGTTCAGATTACACCCTCATTCGCAAGTCGATGTTCAACCGCGTCTGCCTTGGTGCAGGAGGAGGAGTCAGACCTCCAGAACTAACTCCATGTGCAGCAACTGTCCGTGTTTTCTCTCCTTGTCTCATGATCTTGTCATCCAGGTCACTTCTCCACTTCACGATTGGTCCTCTGAGTTTGACGCACCCCGTGTACATCTGTGAGCGCGGTGCCATGCCTTTGATCCGCGACGTTGACCTTTTGAAGTGCTTTAAAGCTTTCATCAATCTGTTAAAGGGGGAACTTTGGGCGGGTGTCTAATAGCCCCTGCCATTTGTTTTGTTTGCCTCCTGACCTTGACCTCCACTGTCTTGCAGTTGGTGACCCTGAGCATGGGGAAACCACATGTTCCCTCCCGAGCTCAGAGCTTCCACCACCACAAACTCAGCTTCCATCAGAGCCGCCCTCTGATGTTTTCTCTCACACTGGACAGGTCGTGGACCAAGCCGATGCTCTTTCCAATGAAGTTGAACGAGACAAGCTACGTCAACTTATGTTAAAATACAAATACTCTCTTTCAGCCGGCTCCTTGTACTCCAGCTCACCATCTGAGTTGAACATCTTCTTGGACAAAGCCTGCTCTGATGCTCGAGTGCGAGGTACCCTCATCTATGTCGACGACATTCTTGTTCGTGAGCGTACCTTGGATGACCGCCTGTCCGAGCTGGACCACGTCATGGGTCAGCTCGCAGCGGCTGGTGCAAAGATTTTTCTCGCCAAAGGTCAGTGGTGCAGGTCAAAGGTTCAGTTTGTTGGCCTCCTTGTGGGACCACAGGGAGTGCAGCCTCAACATGGCAGAATTCAAGGAGTGGCCACCATCAAACCTCCTACAAATGTCTCTGAACTTCGAAGTTCGTAGAACACCACGCTGAGATGGCGAGACCTCTGACTGCCCTTCTGCAAAAGGATGTGCCTTTTGAGTGGACTGAGCAGCAGCAACAGGCCATGGATGACCTGAAGGCCACGCTATGTTCAGCTCCGTGCCTGGTGCTTCCTGATTGTGACAACGAGTTCCACCTTGAGGTCGGGTTCTCATCTAACTGCTTGAGTGCCGGTCTCTATCGAGTATATGACTGTGACAGGCGTTTCGTAGCCTATGCTAGTCTTTTGTCCGGTCCTGAGTTAGAATACTCTGTGAAAAAGCTTTGCTTTCCACCATGTGGGCAGTTAAACACTTTTCCAGCTACATTGATGGACAGATAATCATCATTGAAACTCAACATCAGCCAGTGACCAACGCACACATTGCGTCATCGCTGCTTGCTCTTCAGCGCTTCGACATTGAAATACGCTGCACGCGTCTCAGTTTCACTTGTCATCTACCTTCTTGGAAAAGTAACGGATTCTTAACCTCTATCCAGAAGCCCGTTCAACATCAAGACCTTTTCATGCCTTGTGATGCCCTGGCGACATCACATGACATGCAGATCTATTGGCGTAAGGTCAAAGGTCATTCTCGTGCACCTGGAACTGAAAAGGATCTGAACGATCTTGCAGGCTCTCTTGTCAAACAAGGTGCAGCTGTTGGTATCCCATGGTCCTTCAACCTCTTGTGGCTCCCTGACGATGTGTGTTCTCGGTCAGACCCACCCCGCGTGTGTGTAGTGACTCGAGCTCAGGCCACTAACGCGTCCATCCCTCAACCATCCGATGGTTTTGTGTCTGTTCAACCTGTCTTGTCTGAAAACGACCTTGTCAGTCTTCAGTCTCAGGACCCTGCTATCAGTAGGATGATCCTGTACCTTCCTGATCCGACAGCTCATCTGCCTTCTTCTGTCGAGCTTGACTCCGCTCCTGAGCTCCGTGCTCTCTTTCATGTTCTTGTCATTCCCTCTTTAGGTGTTCCTAACTACAACGGCACCGTCAGAGTGACCAGTCTGTCCACAGCCTCCAAGGTCAGTGACACTCACAGAGTCTGTGTCATCTCTGCAGCAGAATCACTTCACCCGGGGGTGGGAAAACCACCTGCTCCAGATGCAGTTGACGTTGCAGTGGGACTCCACCTGAGACTCCGCACCCTGCAGTGGGCACACAACCTGCTGAAGGGGGAGTTGATGGTGGTGCTGAGACTCCGGCTGAAGCCCTGCACCTTGTGGTGCGGACATTACCTACCGGGGGGGGGGGGGGGGGGGGGGGGGGGGGGGCTGACAGCATCATTGACCCTGCTCCATTACAGCTTGCACTGGTGGCCTCTAGCCCTGAGGTTGGTGACTCACCTACCAAAGGGGGGGTTGACTGTCGCCCTGTACCACTACTGGCTGACCTTGATCTCTATGACTGCACCTGCGCATTGACCGAGGGCCCTCCAGGGCGCTCACCTGTGCCAACCCCGTGCAAGGCCGCGCTTGTGCCAGTCTACAGTCTTAAAAGTTATTTGTCTCAGTTTTCAGGACTGACAACGTATCTTTTGCTAGTTGTCTGTCTGATGTCCAACACAGTTTAACTTCCTCCACAGCCTCCTCTAACGCGACCGCATGAACCTGGGCCCTCTTCAGGTATCACACTCCGAGAGCGCTCAGATCTATTGATGACTAACTACCGCCTGTCCACACTAAAGATTTGTATTAAAATTGACCCCACAATGAAGTGTACTAATGAAATGATGATGACCCTGCTGCTTCACCTGCTGTATCAGTCAGTTCAGTCCAGAGCCGCTCCACTTACACTAGCGAGCAGTATTTGCAGGACCTGGAAAACCATCTGCCTGCAGCGTTTTCTTTTGCACAGACAAGTCTGGAGAAATCAGCTGAGGACGGGAAGGCTTATTATGATCAGAAAGCCTCACATTCTGAACTCAGCGTTTGTGATGAGGCCTGGTTCTACATCTTTGCTCCTAATTCCGGTCACAAAAAAGTCACCTCTGGTAAACTGGCTAAGAAACTTTTGCCGAAGTGGTCATGTCCATACCTGATAACTGAAAAACTCTCTCCGGTCGTGTGTCAGATCAAAATCACCAAAGGAAACAAAGATCCCGTCTATAATTGGGTCCACAGGAACCAAATCAAATTGCTCAAGGGTTCCACTAATTTGGATGATATTACAACCCATAACTATGATGACCAAAATCGAATCGACTCAAAAGGCGGGTGAATTTTCTGTCGCTCTCGCTCGGTTCTCTGTTTCACTGTCAGGCAGCTCATATTTAAGTGATTGCTTGATTGAAACAGGTGTGGCAGTAATCAGGCTTGGGGGTGGCTACAGAAATTGAACTCAGGTGTGAAACACCACAGTTGGGTTATTTTTTAACAAGGGGGGCAATTACTTTTTCACACAGGGCAATGTAGGTTTGGATTTTGTTCTCTCCCTATATAATAAAAACCATCATTTCAAAACTGCATTTTGTGTTTACTTGTGTTATCTTTGACTAATGGTTAAATGTGTTTGATGATCAGAAACATTTTGTGTGACAAACATGCAAAAGAATAAGAAATCAGGAAGGGGGCAAATAGTTTTCACACTGCTGTATGTGTGTGCCCTGCATGTGTGCTCTTCTTCTCTCCTGGGTTTCGCCTGTGGTCGTCGCTTCCTGGGAGGACCTCTCTACGCCATCGCCTGATTTGGCTGCCTGCTGCCTGAGGGTCCGGTTCGTGTGGGTCTGGTCGTCCTGTGGTTCCTGCCGTGGTTGCTGGAGCTCTACGGTTCACCTGGGGCCTGGTCCGGTCCCTGCTCGTCTGCTTTCTTCCTGAGGATTGTGATAAGTGGATTTACCCTTTTAAGTTTGGGAGCTACATTGACTGTTCTCAGGTGTGGGGTTTGTTTTCCTCACTCCTGAGGCCTTTACCTGGGAACTAACCTGTGCTTCCTCGACTGAGTCCCTAGGGCCTCTGGGACTGTTCCAACGACCCGTGGTTTCCGCCAGGACCCCGTGCCCTTGGAAAGGGGGGGGGGGGGGGGGGGGGTTGTAATGTCCAGCAATGGTAAGTTTTTAGGTACTGTTTGACCATTCAACATTTGGTCAAAAAGGAGACACGAGACTGCTTGTGTTCCCTTTAAATTGGCCTGCCTCCATCCCACCAGCTGGAGCTCAGAGCCTGCAGCTCTGAACTAGGGATGAGCGGATAAAGCATTTTTGACAAATACAAGCATGACACGAGTAAAACTCGTAAATATCTAAAATCGTGCTGAAGGAAAATCGTCATTGGGTAACTTAACTGTCTTCACGCTCTGTGATTGGCCAGTCACATAGAGCGCCCGCCCCTCCCTACAAACAAAACTCTCTAGCCGGCCGGGAGCGCAGTCCGTCCGGCTCATCCACGCACACACCCAGACAGTAACGGATCTCGCTGTGATTGCTTCACTGTTGCTCACGTTTCCTCAGTTTTCCCTAGGTTTTCTTCAGCTCGCCTCTTTTTCAGTTGAATATTTAAAGTTACTTTTTTCATAACGTACGTAGTGCATTTGACAAGACAGAGCTGACGTGCTGCGTCAGTCACTAACTCCGCTCCAGTCTGTTTTTTTATTTTTTTTAACTCCATCTCTCTCCCTCTCTCACACACACACACACACACACACACACACACACCTACACCTTAATCAACATTGTTTTGTTTAACTGTGTGGGAAAATGCCAAGAACGTTAAGAAAAAAATCAGTTTAATCAAATTAAAATTAAAATATATACATAAAGTTGTGTCTGGTTCTAGCATTTATATTTCCTAGTTCCTACTGCATGAGTTCAGATGTATTAATCCATGCACTTAAATATTAATGTTCGGATTTTATTGAAACACTTGTTCTGTAATAGTTTCTTTACTATTGTGATCAAAAATATTTACCGTAAATCCTCTAATACAGGCCCGGGCTTGTATTTGACTCAAGCTCATCAAGCTCCATTCCTTTATTGGAAGGAGGGCCAGTATTAGAGGCAGGCCTCTATTTCCTTTTGAGCAAAATGAACTAATGGTTCGCTGGAGTTTTTGACAATTAAAATTGCGCCCACATTTTCAAAGTTAAACACATTTCTTTTAACAACGGTAGTTTCTGCTTCAGCCCTCTCCCCCCTCCCCTGCGCAGCGGCCGCAAACTCACTGATGCGCCTGCAGCCTCTCAGTGTTCCTGCTGCTCTAAACATTAAAATAATTATTTCATTTTCTGTTCCTCACTTCTGATTACCTTCAATGGTGTTTGTTGCAACCACAGGTACAAAAACTAACTTGTTTTTATTTGAGTATTTTTCTGTTCTGTCTTTTTATTATCTTCTGCATCTCCTCTCAATCCTAAAGAAAAACTGCTACCTGGGTTCAAATATATTCACCTTATGAGTTACCTTTGAACTGCAGTTCTAAAAGATCTACCGACCGCAAAAACAGCAGAGTGCTCGCTGCTTGGTGGCCGCATCAGTGATCGGTGCGTCACCGGAGGACAAGGTGATGCGCCCCGCTCCACAACGAAAAGCATCAGGCGCAAATAAAAGACAGAAAACATCAAAGGAAATGAACCGACATGAACAATCGCGTGTTAAATAATTTTTTGAGGTGGCGACACCTGATTGTTACTGTGGCCGTGCTCAGGAGGCAGATCTACCGACCGCAAAAACAGCGGAGCGCTCGCTGCTTGGCGGCCGCATCAGTGATCTGTGCGTCGGAGGACAAGGTGATGCGCCCCGCTCCACAGCAGCGAAACACATCAGGTGCAAATAAAAGACAAAACATTAAAGGAAATGAACCGACATGAACGATCGCGTGTCAGTACCGACGCTCTGGCACAGCGTGTTGCCCCCCCCCCCCCCAAGCGCAGGAGCTTGTCACCTGCTGACAGCAGGCTGCTGTCTTTTCCAAGGGCTGCATCTTGCCGGTCATTATCACGTGACAGCGACTAGTCAACGACAGGCATAAAAAGTCACTATAGTGAATTCGACTAGTTCATACAACCCCTGCTACTGCTCCCCAGTGTTCTGCAGCATAATCAGCAGGTTCTCTTTGAACTTGATATCAAATGTTCACCTCCTCTTCGTCTCCGCACGGGTAAAGTTACCCTCGCGGTCTATCACTGGCAAATCAAAAGTGAGACGATGACACAACCGCCCCCCGTACTTGCTTGTTACCACATTCCACCCAGCCACAATAAGAGACCGGCCATTATTCACCTCCGCCGACTCCAACACCAGCCAAAATTGGAGACCCAGCCTTTAATTGAAAACCAGCTTGTATTAGAGGATTTACGGTAATCTCAATTCTGAGTCTGCTCTGTAAATAGTTTTCAAATAAACAATACACATATCAACTTCTGATCAATCCATATCAATTTCAGACTTAAAACAATATATTGATGTAAACCGCACCCACTTCCTGTTAAACCACGCCCACTTCCGGGTTATGCCACGCCCATTCCGAGTGCAGATACAGATAATTTAGTTGGTTGAACAGATACAGATAGTGGTGTACTCGCTCATCCCTACTCTGAACAGATAACGAAATGTCATCAAAAACGTTTTCTCCTCAAGGTCCAATCTTTCAGGTCTTCATGCCTCCATATAAGGAACATTCCAGCTCGGATCAGTTGCTAAGTCAAAGAATGATTTCCTAAATCAATATGAAATTCTTCTACAATTTATAAGCTAGATAACCATTAAATAAATATTTGTTTATTGATTCTTATAATAATTATAATATAATGAAATGCTTCATTAATCTGTGCTCAGTGATTGAAGTTTGAAATGAATGGTATGTTGTTTACATGGCAAGGTCATCACCATTTGCACTCACACAAGAACAAGTAAGGTTAAGTTGAACTCGTGACACATAAATAGTCTTTTACCCTAGTCAGAGCATCCATATCAAAGAGGGCGTGTTTCGGAGTTTCTTGGTAACATTCCTCAACTTGTCAGCCTTTGGTTGGCTACACAAATCATAACATGAGAACATCAAAACTGGATCACTCTCGGGTGATCTCTGAAATCTAGAGAAAGTTTCAGACCGGCCACCTGAAGCAATACCTCTTTAACCATCAAAGATTTTAACGCATCGTCAAAATCTTTTTGAACCTGCGAAGCTGATACAGAAACAGTTCCTGCAGAACAAGCTGATATTTAGACTCCTTCAGAGTCCCAGACGCGCGGTTCCGTCCATCTGCCGTGACCCGAGACATCTCTGGACTGAAGCGTTGGTGCCACGATATTCTACAGCCCTTCGGTGCCAGAGGTCAGCCGACCTCTCTGACCTTCGGTTCCACCGAGAGTGTCCGAAAACGGGTGAAGTAGGCACACAGATAGCGACTGATGTGCTTCTGATAACAACCAACTTCATAGCTTAACGCAAACCAATTTCTTTTACATCCAGAACTCAGCTCTCCTAGATACGGAAATTCTGACTAACACCGCATTCACACATAGGTTTCATACATCACATCTAGTTCCATCCATCACAGTAAATGTTTAGTTAACTTGTCATGTTTTAATTGTTGGTAAAATAAATTCTTACTTTTATAAACCTGACAAAGTGTGTACAATCCCCTTATAAATAAAGAATCCTAGATCTTCTGATAAACACAGTAAAGACCAAGCGCAGAGTTGAGATTCTATATTTAAACAGAATATCACAGCTTATTGGTCTTAAGTAGAGGTAATATATTTATTGAGCTCTTAAAGCACTCAATTTCCTAAACCCTACACAATTAACAAGTTAGCTAAACAAGTGAGTTGACAGATCTTAGCAGACAGTTACTGGAACGCGTCCTTTCAAAATAAGACAACCTCAAATTAAACTCTGGCAATAATGACGGTTATCCTAGTTTGAATGCGAAGTTACTGGGAGCTGGAAGCTGGACCAGCAGGTGGTTTGGGTTCATGCTGGGGTCTCTCCTCTCACAGCACAAGTGTAAACGTGACAATGACGCCTGCTTTCACTATCAGAGGCACGCTCCTTCCTCGTATGTCTTTAGATACGAGCTGCAATAATAACAGGTGTCATGAGGAGCTATTGCCCATACAGCAGTGATGGAGCGTTTCCGTTTTGTGAGACAGTTAATGTTCTTGTGGGAAATTCCAAATTAGTATTCCTGCTGTTTTATTATTATAAGTCGTCGTATCGATTGAAGCAACAGAACCTTTGGGTTCTCTGAGTCCAGATGTTCAACTGCATTAAGTTTGTTTTGCCTCAGAACAAAATAGCTTCATGCAAATGTTTTCAGATGGATTAAAGCCTGTTTTCTGCTGCTTTAAACTGCTCATCATAACTGTTGCTTTAGTAAAAACGGGACTTTGCTGGCCAGTGGTGACAGACACAGACAGACATGTGCACTGGCATCCAACAAACTTGGGAAATAGATGTCGAAAGAGAGAAGAACTTGATACCAGTGATTGTTTACAGTTGCCATGATCCCATCCTGCCCCCTCCACGCAGACGTACACATCCCGACGGTCCCACCAGGAAAATCCATCTGCCAGCCAAGATCCGGCCTGAGCGGGAGAGCACTTTCCCAGAGATATCAGTGACGTGCAAATGTGCGCTAGTTCACACAAACCAACATCCATGTTGCAGACGTTTCTTGGTTTGCTTTAGCAGCAGGTCCTCAGGGAGCCAGCGGCGATCCGGTAATCAGTGAACCTCAGGGGGCTCATAGTGAGGCTCTTCCTCTGCAGCATGAAGGTGAAAACATGATGTTCTGTCTGTGAAGCTCAGACACAACATGGTGGTACCGGTCACAACCTGAACCATCGCATCTGAAGAATGTGTGTGTGTGTGTGTGTGTGTGTGTGTGTGTGTGTGTGTGTGTGTGTGTGTGTGTGTGTGTTTCTATAACGGAATACCTCCTGTGGGTGGGTGTTTGTGAAATGCTCATAAATGATTTAGACTGATTTGAAGTCACCGTGATAATTAAAGATGGCTCACAAATTAGCCAACGCCAGAATGACCCCAGGGCAGACCCAGGGATTATATCCATCCTGTTTGGGATCATCTTGGGATCCTCCAGGAAGAAGTAGATACGGAGGTCTGGATTTCTCTCCTGAACCTGTTACCTCCCCCGGTGGATCTTGGAAAAGGAGAATGGATGAATGGTTCCGTTCTGGGTTTGTATGTTTTCCCCTCATCGCCTTGCTCGCCTGTCCTTAACTTGTTGGTTTTCCTCCCTCTGGTTGGTTGGTTTTGTCCCATTTAGGATGACAAACAAATCCCCCTCTTCTTCCCATAACCAAAGCAGAGTTTTGGGGGTTGGGCTGGAGAGGGGTGGTTAAGGAGCCTGAAGGCCACGTGTTAGTCACCCACCTGCATGCTGACACTGACAGGGTGTCACAACAATCGGAATCACCTCACTTGCCCTGATCCAACCTCACTTAGCCAACCCCCCACCCCAGCTGACCCTCGGTGACCCCTGCAGCCATCTGTTACAGAGCACGGAGGTGTGTTGACTGGAGAGGGGGTGGGGGTACAAACTGCTGATGGAGACTCAGGATGTTGAAAGTCTTGGTCTTTGTCCAGTTATTGCATGAATCTTGTTTTGATTTGAAATCCTTTCATTTAGCGTAATGAACACTTTTATTAAAAGTGCCGTCTCTTTGGGGTTGTGGATCTGTAAGCTTGATCGGTTTGTCACGTTTATTTTTATTATTGTTGTTATGCTTTGTTTCTTAACCTCAACAACACACATCCAGCCACTCTGGCTTTTAAAAGTTGGCTCCATTGACTCGGTTTTCCACTTCATCTATAAAGACTATAATGTGAGATGGCATGAAGTGGAAAATAGATGGAGCCAATAAAGCTCTGAAGTAACGCTCCTTTCCAAGTTTTAACACAACACACAAATCGGCTTGAACCAAATGCACTAGGAGCCAGCTCGTTTGTCGCCAAAGTCAGTTCTGCTCCTAAAAGGCTGAACCTTTCAGATTTCTCTGAATGAACTTATAAAAATGGATCAGATGCTGCAGCAGAGGGATGTCGTCCTCCTGTTGCCTGTTTGTTTTAAACAAATGCATCATTCTTTTCTCCTTATGCCTGACCTCTGACCAGGTTCTCGTAGGCCAATCTGACCTGTGAGCAGACAAGTCATAAGCAAACTTTAGCGATGAATCCCAGAGAAGTTCTTCATACTTCACAGAGTCAGATCTAGAAGTTCGGGAATGATAAGTGACCTGCTCTGATGTGATTTAGAAGAGCTTTAGATGTACTGAACCTTTTAGGCTCCAAACCTCATCTGGTCTTGATGTTTTTGATGTGACTGAAAGAATGTGGTCCTGGATCTAAATGGTGAAAATGAAGGACAAGGATTTCTCTTCAGTATAGAGGAAAGAAAATAGAGTTAGCTGAGGTGACATCTGGTTAGGATGCATCCTGGTTTTTACCTCTTGTGGTCCTTTACATGTGTTGCACTTGGAGACGACCCCCTGGGAAGATGAAGAAGACTTCTCCATGAGAAGCCAGAGAGTGTAGAGGTTTAGTTGTCATCTGCTGTGACAAAATTCTAAATATTTACAGAAAATTAACCTTCATTTAATCCATTGGCCTGGTAAGGCATGACTCAGTCCACTAGCAGTTGTGCTCATTAAGTTATGATTACCAAGTTGCTCCTGCATGAAGTCACCATCTTTATATTTGATGTCCAACTTGTAAAGAAGTGCTCCAGAACCTCATCTTCCTGGCAATGAAGACTTGTTCAACAGCTCCAGGGCTCACCATACACCTGAACTAGTTTGCACACAGTTAATCCTGCAGCTCGAGTGGTTTTTCCAGTGCTGCATTCCCTGGAAATCTGGGCTACAGATGCTCCGACAGGAATCTTGTGGGGTAGATGCTTTCGAGGATCGTTTAGTTGGGAGTGACAGAGATTTCCCTGGAATCACGTCTATTCCCTGGAACAGCAGATTGGTGAGAAGTTCTACTGGATAAATGGGTTGTTCCTTTTCTGACCTTGAACACACCACAAATTCTCATGTTGGTGGTTTAGAGCCTCAATGCCATGTTAAAGTTTCCTTATAGATTCTTACAGCTACTGCTTCTACAAAGTTGTTTTTTTCCTCTTGGTAAGAAAATATAAGCCAAAATATTGAAAAGGGACAAAAATGAAACATCTTATTTACAGGCGCTTCGCAAGACTCAACATGCCTTTTTTTTAAGTTTTTTGTTTTTATTGTAAAGTACAAGATTTTTTAAAAGGTAAATGTGGCAAATTTCCGTAAACAAAAATATACAAATGGATCTAAGTGAAGCCTGAAATCACAAGAGTGTTTGCTTCACGTCCTTGTGGTTCAGCATAATGTTTGTGCAACTTCTTGTGGTTGTGGATGCGGTTTGTTTAACATCAATCAGACAACAACCAAACTGGTCGATGCTAAACGGAACCAAACTGACGCCGGGCCGACCGCTAAACAAAAAGGCCACAATCTGATTACCAAAGACCGTGTTTGAGTTATGATCTTGGCCACAGCGGAGTGAGAAAAAAGGTGTCCAAATCAGACAGAACACAGAAACAAAAGCCAGATTATCCAACCTTTATTTTCCACTAAACACAGTAGAGCCCACGGCTTGTCATCTCGACTCCCTGCGGAGATACAAATTACCATTTTCCAGAATCACGATTCTATCCCATGGTGTAAGGGAGATGAAAGGATTAAAGTCCTGCATAATGCTTCCTCTCAGGAAGCATTATGCAGGACTTCCAGTGGTGATGTTACATTTTCCCATGAACTAAGGTTGAACTTTATTGTGGTGTAAAAAATAACCATATTTACAGATCCCTGAAGAATGAAGCAACTCGCTGCAAGATTTTTATTTGAAACAAACAAAAGGAGAAAAATTCAGACTCAAAAAGCTGCAAACAGTATCTGAACCAAAACTTGAGAAAACCATACATGCATTTAAATAAAAAGCAACCGATGTTCATTTCTCAGTAAGAATAACTTTCAAGCACATTTAAATTTTTATCTAATGACTGAAAAATATAAAAATTCTTTCAAAGCAGATGGATCTAAAGAAAATGAAAAATTCTGAGAAAGGAAACACTGGCATCTAGTGGCAAAGGCGTTTATTACAGATAGAACAAATCTTATTGCATCTCATCCAAAACCGAGTTTACACAGAAAAATCAGAGCTGGAAAAAAAAACGTCATTAGAAACTTGTTTACTTGTCATATTGAATTGTAAATTAAAATAAGATTAGGTTATATTATTACAAACATGGAAAATATTTGTAAACTGAAATGAGAATTGTTTTTCCATGGAAATTGTTTTATAATAATAATAATAATACATTTTATTTAAAAGCGCCTTTCAGGACACCCAAGGTCACTTTACACAAAACACGTAATAAAATACAATAAAACAATAATAAAACCCAAAGAAGAAAAAACAGAGAGAAACATTTCAATAAAATCAGAGGTTGTAGGCAGATTTAAACATATGTGTTTTGAGTTTTGTTTTGAAAAGGGAAAAAATGTCGATGTTCCTGATGTCTGGGGGAAGTGAGTTCCAGAGACGGGGAGCAGAGCGGCTGAAAGCTCTGCTCCCATGGTAGCGAGACGGGCAGAAGGAACCACAAGATGGATGGAAGAAGAAGATCTGAGTGAACGGGACGGGGTGTGAATACTTATAAGGTCTGAGATATATGGAGGAGAGAGGTTGTGGATTGCTTTGAAGGTATGGAGGAGAATTTTGAAGATGGACCTGAATTTCACTGGGAGCCAGTGAAGCTGCTGGAGAACCGGCGTGATGTGGTGAAAGGAAGGGGTTCTGGTGATAATACGGGCTGCTGAATTCTGGACCAGTTGCAGTTTATGAAGGAGTTGTTGGGAAGACCATAAAGAAGTGAATTGCAATAGTCGATACGGGAGGTGACGAGGCTGTGGACGAGAATGGCGGCAGTGTGAGGGGTCAGTGAGGGACGGAGACGGTTAATGGAACGTAGATGGAAGTATGCTGACCGAATTAAGTTATTAATATGAGCCTGAAAAGAAAGTGAGCTGTCGAGAATGACACCCAGACTCTTGACGTGAGGTGAGGGGGAGACTGTGGCGCTGTCAATAGTTAAAGAAAAGCTGTCAGATGTTGAGAGGGTGGAGTTAGTGCCAACAAGAAGAAGTTCAGTTTTATTGCCGTTGAGTTTGAGGAAATTAGAGGTTTTACAAGGTTATACTATAGCTCGTGTCATGAAAATATATTAGTGACTTTTTTTTTACTCAAATACATGACACCTGCATTTGTACTAATTTTCATGACCCGTGCTATAGTACGAATATTTTATCACCTTTTCATGACACAAGGTATAGTAAAGCTTTCTAAAAGTGTTGGCCGGTATTTATTTATTTTTTTTGTGGTTCTTCATCACACAATAAAGCTACGTTTGCTGGCATGTTTCGGTGTCCGCTGCTACCTTTGTCAGAGCAACTGCAGATGTTGGTGGCATCACTTCCATTTATCTGCAGGCAGCAGGACACCATCGCCCTCTATTATTTGTAACCATCACTTTTTCATGGTTTTTCATGACACATGCTATAGGGAACCTAATGGGCCATTCCCATCTGTACCGGGTCGGCCCGGGCCAGGTAGCCCCAGTCGGCCCCAGCCTGGCCCGGTTCATTCCACACATCCTTGTCTTAAGCCCATGTGGGCTGATTCTACCCACCAATCAGAGGCTTGCTCTAATGGAAGGTGTGAATTTGCTGTCAGCAGTGGGTGTGTTGGCCCTGGTCGGCCTGAAGCAGACCCCCTCGAGAAGAGGGCTGAGAATGAGCCTTGGTTGGCCCGGAAAAATACCAGGCCACCCAGATATGTAAACAACCTACGCTACCCGGCCCGGGCCGACCCGGTACAGATGGGAATGGCCCATAAGTCACTTCTGCACCATGGGTCCCCGGAAGAATGAAAAAATGAAAGCAAGTCAACGGGGCCAAAAACGTTATTTTCTAATCCGCTTTGCCTAACGCCCTGGATCGCACATATGTTGTACTGCAATTTAAATGAAAACTAATGATGGGTGTTTTGACCACGCCAGTCACGTACTTTGAGATTTATCAGCTTGTCAAAGTTCGTAATTAGCAGGACTACACACCAGAAATTGGCACGTCGCATTTGTGACATCACCACATAATCTCCTCTCCCCTAGCGTAGCTGCTACTTACCAAATGACCACATTTATGGTGGTTCTCTCCTACTGTGGGAAGTTTGCTGAATTTACAGCCCTTTTTCCTCAGTTTTCTCCGTGTCGGGTTCGATGACGTCACTTTCGTGAGAGCATTTGTAGTCCTGGACTTATTTTCAAACAAAACCTAAAATACCATTAGAAGATGCTCTTTGATGAGCTGGGCTTCAGGGGTTTCTTGAAAATCGACAAGGTTGCCCCCTCATCATTTGAGTTGTTTGGAGTATTCCTAATATTAATTTCTCCTGAAATGTTGTCAGGCTCCCCTGAAGCCCTCAACGTACACAGGGCGAGCCCAAAAATCTCCTCCTGTTTCTACCCATCAGTCAGTAGATGCCTTTGATCTAGTTTAGTTCAAATGTAACTCATGAGGTGAAAAAGTAGATAGCCAGGCAGCAGTTTTTCTGGAGGACGAAGGCCCTGTCCACACGTAGCCGGGGATCTGCCAAAACGTAGATATTTTTCTACGTTTTGGCCTGTCATCCAAACGAAAACGGATCTTTTTAAAAACTCCGGCCAAAGTGAAGATCTGCGTTTTCTCCGTTTTGGGTGTCTGCGTGTGGACAGACAAAACCGGAGTTTTAAGGTCTGCAACGTCACTTTCCGCGACAAAAACATGCTGACATCACGTGTGCGACCTGTGTTTACACTAGCCGACATCATGGATGCCCTCAGAGCTGCGCTCGCTTTATCAATATTCCAAGCGCTTTTAGCTTGTTTGTTTTTGCAAGCAGAATTACTGCTCCTTGCGGAAGACCACAGACGAAGGACGAGGTTAAGAACGGGGGACGTACTGCCGCCTACAGGTCTGGCATGTCCTTAACAACGTATTTATCCGGGTACGTGTGGACAGAGTATTTTTTTAAACGAGGTGGTGTGGATGAAAGTTGAGAGGAGATGCAGGAAGAAGAGAGACAGACAGGAAAATAATCAAGTAAAAAAGGAAATGAAAGCTCTTGAAAAACAAAATGCAAGTAGATTCGTTACCTTTTAAAACAATTTGTAAGCATCTAATATTTATATATTTGACACAATTCAGATCACCTTGAAACCATCCCACGCTCAGGGCTGTTTCAAGTAGGGATGGACAATATATCAGCATCAATATCGGTATCGGCCGGTGTTAGTCTTTTATTTACATATCGGTATCAGTCCGATAAATAAAATCGGGCCGATATGAACCACCAATATTTTTTCCATCTTGTCTCCATGTGTTTCTCTGTTTTAGAGGATGAGGGGGGTGATGTGTAATTGTACGCCTCGACATAAGTTAATGAAACGGTAAAGAAACATGTGGGTTGTGAAAATACATCACACCATAGTACCTGTCATGTGTTTTCTGTTGAGAACTTGTGGGTATTCAGCTCATACAAGAGGCAGCAGTGGTTTAGTTCATTTGAGATTTAACTGTTGTCTCACTAAACCATCACTGTGTACATGTGGGACTTATCGTCTCCTAATATTAAGGCTAATTATGAGGGTAAATCAGGAGAGAGGCTGAACTCGACTTTGATCTCATCCTAATCAGGCGTTTGCCATTTGACAACTGGACACCCACTGACTACACACACACACACACACCTCAGCCCTGTGTGGTTTAATGAAGATGTAGTTTAAGGCTGTTGCCATAGTAACAGTGGTAGAGTTGAACCATGACTGAAGCCACTTGGCGCTTGAATCATTGTTTTCTTCAGCTCTGCAGTTGTGAAGTGTGACTATTTTGTCTGATTAATTGCAACACAGCTTTGGAGAACCCTCTGGAACAGAACTACTGCTGCTGCTGCTGTTGTTGTTGTTAGTTCCACTTATGTTTTTGTTCCCTGAGAAGTGCCTACTGCAGGAAAATAATAGCCCAAAAAAGACAGAACATTTTCCAACTACTGTTTTCCAACAGATCCAGCCAAAATGACTTCAGATTTGCCAGCTTTTTTTAATAATTTTCACAGACACCAAATAACTCAGGATACCTGAACTCTATCATGAAACATAATGCTTGAATCTAGTAAAATATCAACATAAAACAAATTCTAACAAAAAGGATTAAGTGTCAGTTTATTTTCTGTCACATTTGATGAGCCTCGCAGAACCATCAATGGCTCTAGGTGTTCTGCTTCTCCTCCTCTTCCTCACCAGAATGATGGAGTCGATACTCTGGCTTCAGTTCCCAGGTGCTTTTGTGCGCTCCCTTGCGATTGCATGTCCCGATTTCCCTCACGATTTCCTTTAGGTAGGTCTGCAGAAGGAGAAGCATTCAGTTTTAACACACTGAACATAAAACACAGCCATGGCATCCCAAAATGTGTCCAGAGTTTTAAAGGGTGCCAACAAAACTATAAAATTATAAGGGTCGCACTTTAAGGCGAAAGCAGTTTCCTTTATTTCCTTTAATGTATTACAATATTTAAAATCTAGGATTTCATTTTTGAAAATTCTGTTGAACTTTGTTAAAACGTAAAGATAAACGTTTATTTTTTTCATTTATCAGTGAGAAATAAAAAATGAGTCATTCTACTAAAAGACAAAAGTAAAGGGAATGACTCAGCCCAGCAAGCTTTTGTTTAATGCACTTTTCTACCCATATCCCCCCCCTGATGTGGCCGAATCTCCAGTGTGCTCACCTCAGTTTTAATAGACTGAAAGCTTTCTGATTATGTGCTCACTGCCAGTTAGAAAGAGATGTTTAATTAGCCTCTCTGCTTTCTGACTGGTGATGTGAGATCTCCCCCGGGCCAGTTTCCTGCCATAATATAATGAAATCTACACTTCATATTTAAACTACATTAATCTGAAAGAAAGCCACCTTGTTTATTATACAGAGAAAGCTGAGGAAGCAACACCACTTGTTATACCCCACAGTGGCCACAGGGTGTCTCTGTTGTGCTTCTAAAGCTGAAGTCATTCCATTTGATGAACAGGCATCAAAACTTCTCATAATGGGAATTTTGGTTACTTCAGTTCAGTTAATTTGAGTGTTGGCCAAGTGCTTTGGGAGAGAAATGACGGTGTGGTGTGTATCGGGGCGTTTGACTCCCACTCAGCCGATAGTTATGCAATCAGCGGCAATCAGAGGGGGAAGAGGGCCTCAAGGTCTCATCTGCACCTACACATTGCTGTTTGCCGAGAGCTGGATCGAGTCCAGTGCGCTGTATTGATTCTTCCTGTGTGTGCCTTTGTGCACGTGTGCACACGCGGTCCCAAGTATCAGCCACAACAGATAGTGTGAATAGGAACGGACGTCACGTTGTGGGCGATTTGTTCAAATTTAACAAAGAAAGGTGGATAGTGGGCAGGTGTATTGTTTATTTGGGTCTTTCCACTTATACTGTTAAGTGTGTGTTTGTGTGTTAGGTATTTGTGCACACTGCTCACCACGGGCTGTTTGGTGATGTCCACCAGCTCCTTGAAGCTGTAATACTGGTGCTTCTCAAAGGCAGCGAAGAGCATGTCCAACACCACCTGCCGCTCAGCCCTCACCATCTTCCCCTCGGACTTCTTCTTTTTCTTGTACTCCACCTTAAAAACCACTTCCATCAGTGACAGATGCAACCCTGCGAGTGTCTGACTAATCAAACAGCAGGTTTTCAATCCAACATTCAGTTTCCAGTCATCTGGTCCATTTTCCCTTTGGTTCGTTTCTTTTTAACACACAGATGAACTAAAGCAGACTAAAGAGCGTCGTTATAAGCCGCCGTGAGTGAACGCACTTCCTCCAAAAGGTCATGGAGCTCATCACACTGCTGAATCACACCAAAGAAAACAAGCCTGGGTTGTTTTATTTCAATGCAAAAGCATGAAACCACAAACAGACGTTGATGCAACTTAATGCATCTATTTTCAGTTTTTAGTAAAAAAAAAACTGTTTTTTCCTGACGGATGTTTACAATGAAGTGGGTTAGATTTAGATTTACCTGAATATTTGGCCGTTTGGTCAGAAACCATACCAAAATGTTGCACATCTATGTCATGTCTAACCATTCGTGTGTTTTTCTTTGGTTTGTTTGAAAAGTTTTGTCCCAAATTGATTATTTTCTACTCTTTATAAAATAAGTTAAAAAATGTTTTTTCAGTGTTCTACACCTTTAAGAAACAAAAACAGCACAACAAGCAGACGTCTCAAAAAAGTTTCAATAACGTTGAGGAAACATGGCTCAGTCACTCGAACAGCATCGGGCACGGAGGCGCCCTCGCTGCCGTTTCTACTCACATTGAAGTCGTGGTTCGCTACAGGCTTGAAGGTGGTGGTGACAGCCTTGTCCAGCTGCTGGGAAAAACGCTGAGGCTTGACGGACTCGATCTGCAGCCTGGCATAAAAATAATGAAATAAAGTGAGAAAGTTTATGCGTCTGAATAACTCGATGCCAGAGCTGACACGCGAGCCCGATGGCACAAAGGCAACTGTCAGCGCCTTGAGGAGAAACGAACCAAACATCTAGTGACAGCTTTGCTATTTTCCTTTTTCTTCCAGACTGTTTTTAGGGTTGACCCATTTGGACTGAACTTCTCTTCATGAAACTATTATGGTATGCTACATGAATAACTACAACAAAAACAAAACAAAGATTTGATAATTGTATTAAGATGCAAATTAAGTTCAACCATTTGGTGAAATTCCTGCAGAAACTGTTTTATGCCGCTACTGGAACACAATGTCCTCCATTTTCTGTGACTTCCATAAGAAAAGGACAGCCAGTAGAAGAGTGACATTAAAAATGGACCCAACAGCACAGAGCCTTCTTGTGTTCTGCATGGATCTGATCTAGTAGTGATGTAACATCCGAGCGAATGACACTTTCATCCTCCAAGTCCTTTCCTTCAGTGTGTGCTGCTCCTCACTGCTTTCATAGCAGTGAGACACACACTGATTCGGACTGCGTGTTTGCCTTGGGTTGTATTGTAGCAGTGCATCTGCCACAGAGATGCTGTTGCTATAGCGATGCCATGCTCCAACTCTGACTGGAATAACGTAATCCAATGATGAGGAGACAAAAACCAGTTTAAAAAGAAAATAAAGGGCACAGTGGACCCGAGCTGCAGCCACATCCCATGTTTTCACCTGACGTGCATGTTGTTGGCTTGTAGGAGGAAACCTGAGAATCTGGGAAAAACCAATACATGGGAAGAAAATGTTAACTTTTCCTTGAAAAGCCCCAGCTGGGATTTAAACATGCAACCTTCTTGCTGTGAGGATACAGTAACAACTGTGACACCGTGCAGCCTCTGGGTGGGTGTGCTTGGTTGCTTTAAAGAGACAATGTGTAGTTGTTACCATTAATCAATGGAAATATTCATCAAAATTATGTTGAAAATGAAATAAATGATGCCCAGTGGTTGAAAAATATTGGTGGCTTTGCAACATAACCATCGAATCTATAATATAGGTGAGTGGGTCTAAGCCTCTGTAAATGCCAAAGTAGACACACCACGTTTCCTTCTACGGGAGCCTGTGAGGACAAAATGCAGTTACTGATTAGTAACAAGTAGTTACAAAATTTTAGCTGTTCAAAAATGTTGTTTTACACATTTACCTCCTCGCTCGTTGCCACTGACGAAAGCGAGCCTGATGTGCTCGTCGTCTTGCTGGATGTTGCTGCAGGGATTTTTGACCCTAATGGCCACCCGTTGGTAAGGTCTTACTGGAACACAAGCGTACTGCTTTCTTGCAGTGATTTAGGTATGTACTGTCCCCTACCGCCGGGGAAAATAAACACTTTAAAGCCACTTTAAACAACATTTCTGTTCAATTCATTATTAAAAACTAAACCTCTATTGAGTTGACTTGTGAAGTATCTAATAACGTAGAAAATAAAGAGCACAGTGGACCAGTCGTCTGCATTCTTTGGCCAAAATTAGCGATTATTTAGCCGACTTAATAGATTCACAGAATAGCAACTTGGCAATCTTGGGTGCTGTTGCTCTGAACTGTTGCACGTTTGCTAAAACACACTGGCTGGTAGCTTTATTTTGCTGCTGGTTTGTTTTACATGCAGCCAGGCCAGCAAGTTGCAGTTTAACCACAAAACATCAAAATCATCTCTCAGTTCACTTATGAATAATTTGCAACTTCTCTCAAAGTCGTCAGACGCTTCTTACTGAAACTAAGTTCGTGTATTTTTATTTACATTTATGGAAGCAGAGCATAACTTTGTTTATTGGTAATCAATTTTAGAAGAACTTAACTTCTCAGAAATTTCTAAAACATTATTTCTGTATTGTTTTAATAAAATAGGTGTCAAGTTGTACTTTAGGAACATAAGTGTGATTTTTTTTTTAATGATCATAAGTGTGATTTTTTTTTTAATGATCAAACATGTCCGACTTCTCTTGGAAGGCAGAACAGTGAGAATTAAAAGTTCTGAACTGTATTGTCTATGTAAAAAACCCAAAACAGTATAAACATCAGAGGTTTCTATTGTGATTTCACTCAGAGTAACTTGGTAAGTGAACATTTGGTAATTTGTTTAGAATATTACTTGGAAAACTCTTAAAGTTTTGAACTGCAGCACGTGAGACAGCAGCTCCACGGCTGACTCACCTTTTAATCTTCATGTAGTTATCAGAGACGACAGGTCGACATTCAGCTCTGTGCACCACCATCCCCTCCAGACTGATTCCATCTGCAACAAAGACAGTGACTCAGTTGCTGCATCATGATACAGTCACACACACACACACACACACACACACACACACACACACACACACACACACACACACACACACACACACACACACACACACACACACACACACAACTTGTCTCTGTATCCTTATATGGACCTTCCATTGACTTATTCTTTTTTGGGACTCCACTATGCCTAACCCATACCCTAACCATAACAATAACCAATGCTGATCTAGTCCTAACTTTAAACTTAACTAAAATTTAAATTACATCAAACCTCTAAAACCAACTGGTAAGCTTTAAAAAAAGAGGGAGGGACCACAAAGATGTCCTCACTTAGTAAAATGACTTCACTCTTGGTTAAAACCTCATAATGGTCCTCAGTAAGTACAACACACACACACACACACACACACACACACACACACACACACACACACACACACACACACACACACACGATACTCGCCAACAGCACATATTTTATCTGCACACTACATATTTCTATTATTATTAGGTTTTTTATTTCACTTGACTAAGATTGTTTGTCCAGATGTATCAAATTGTCCTTATTAAATTGCTTTTATAGTTACTTATGAAGTATGATTGGATACAGGCTATTGGGTCATAAAAGATATTTGTCAAACGTAGTTTAACTTAAATATATAACACCAATCATGGATCTAGTTTCAATTCTGTAAAAGATGGTGTCCCTCAGGGATCTATTTTAGCATTGTTTTACATGTAATACTTGCAAATTTGTTTATTTGTTCATCCTCTTTAAGGTGCATGATGTAAGAATGAGGTTAGAATGAGATCTTGTGGACAGACTTGAGTACTGCAGTCAGTGTTTTAAACACACAAGTGACTCACTTCTGTTCCGCGAGTTTCATAGCCGTTGCCATTTATGGATCATTGCCAGAAGACTATAGATCAGGGCTATTCAATTCCAGGCCTCGAGGACCGTGTAGCAAGATGAATTGTCCATCTTTGACCTAAAGGCCCTGCTCTATTTGCTCTGCCCAAGCAGAAACAAGTTTCTGACACAAGCCTAATCTACAAGATATGGGCCAAGGCCACTCATGCTCTGTGCTCTTATCTAAACTGTTGCTTCCTCGGACAGCACAAGAAAGAATAAAGAAGACAGAACTCTTCTCTTTAAATGATAATCAAATAACTTTGTTCGTCCAAATAATCATGTGAAGCTAATGTTCAATCAATCTGTGAAATAAGAATATTAATTACTTGATATTATAATCCTATGATAGTATTTTAATAAGTAACATAACTTTAAATATTTACACTAGACTGATCTAACGTAATGCTAAGTCACATGACACATTTCCTTTTTCTGATCCAATCAGAACCTTCCAGATCTGATGCGAGGCGTGGTTTTGTTGGTGCTTGTATAATCCCCTTTTGTGTCAAATCCTGATTCAACCATAAATCAAAACATCCAAAGTATAAAACTATGCCCCACGTCATCTTAACTTGAGTTTCAAGCGTTCTAGAGAAGTCATCGGAGTGGCCAATCCGTAACTTTCCTCTTAAAGCCGAAATAACCCAACGACATCTGTTACGTGTTCCACCTGCTGCAACGGTTCCTTCAGAATAAAAGCTGAACCATCACGACCCTTCAGGGTCTCGCTGATGCCAATAAACTGTCGTGACCTGGGAGTAACTCAAGACTGGAAGGGTCGGCAACCGCTGCATATCTACAGGCGTCGGTTCCAAGAGGGTCCAAGCTGGACCCCCGACATTCCGGATCTAAACGGGGATTTCCGTTGGGGTACGTAGACCGACAGATGGCGCCTCAATGTGTGTTATAATCTCCAACCAAAGCTTAGAGCGAAACACCATTTCACTCCCATCAGAACTAATAGTCTCTCCGGATTTGCTGGTTCTGAACATATTTCACACACACACACCATCCTCAGTCTTACTCCACCTTAGTTCATCATCACATAGTGTTTAAAGTTAGTCTTGTTTAATTTGTTTAGAAATAAATCTTTTAACTTTTTAAACCTGACTCTCTCTCTCTTTCTTGGAGTTGATACGAAGTGTTGCTCAATCCCTGCAATAAAAAGATCTGATCTTCTGGTTAAATTTATTCAAAGCTCCATTAAGGTGATATTTCATATTTTATGATATTTCACATTCTATGGTTTCTAACTAAATGTAAGAACATCTTCTCTACAGCCGGTATCCAGCACGTTTTGGTTTCAACCCTGCTTCAACACACCTGATTTCAATTAGGTGATTAACAGGCTTCTGCAGAGCCTGATGAGCTGCTCCACGGGTGATTCAACTTCTGAATCTAGTGTGTTGGAGCAGAGAACCCATTAAAACATGCCGGATACAGGTGCTCCAGGCCTGGAATTGAATAGCCCTGCTCTAGATGATAAACAAAGGCAAGTCATACACAGTAAGTTGGTAGATTTTTGTCAGTGCACCCCAGGGCAGGTATGGATGCTTTGATAGCAGCTTATCACCACCAGCGTGTCAATGTATGGATGGCTGATAAAGTACCTTGGGCAGTTGTAGAACCATAGAAGGTGCTATATAAATAAAGGCAATTTAGCAGTCATAAATACATTTTACTGTAATATTGAGTTGTTGGTAATCAATAAAGTAGTTTGAGATATTTTTAGAGATAATAAATTGTTGTTTGCTCAATGTTAGCTTCTAGCCTTCAGTGGCAGATATTAGAGTAAAACAAAAAAGATGCTAACGCCGTAATTTCTCATTTGCTCCCGTTTACTGGATTTGGATATTTACAAAATGCTGCTGTTTTTTGCTAGCCAGTGAGATTGTACAAAATAACTGTCTAGCTCCAGTAATCAGGGCAAGAGCCAGGGGACAACCTGGACAGGTCTATGGTCCATCACACACACAACTGAGACAACCATTTACACACTTAATCCCACTTGGTGACAAGAGTCACCAGTGAAGCAACCTGAGAAAGCTCAGGCATGAGAAAACATGCCGAAAGACCAGAGCTGGGTGGTGAACCTGTAACTTAGTTGCTGTGAGAAAACATCTCTACCACCTTCACCTCCAAGGAACTCTTCCTTCGAAATTATTAGTGAAATTATTGCATAGGCTCGTATATGCTGATGACACACAAGTTAGAGAGATTTCATGGAGCTAACGTAAATAAATTGACTCACTAAGATGCTGCCAGTTGCTGGAATCCAAAAATATGTGCACATGTTGGATGAACCCTGAAGTTTGGTTTCATATTGATTTGATTTAAAACATCATTGTTTTGCAATTATTTCGTCCTCGTATAGTTTTAGTTAAGATACTATTCTATCACGTGATTCTTCTAAATGGAAATGCATCTAAAATAATGAGCATGAAAAGAAAGCATGAAATATTTGTTTAATTAAAAAATACAAGATCTGTAATTTTTAGTAATTTTTTTCTGTCTCAAAAGTTGATTTTTCCAGAAGAGTTCAGATAGCCCTTACCAAAACAGCCTGACATTTGCTGTCTTCTAAATCACATAGAAAATGTTTTATTTTTCAAGCTGTCGTTTTGAAAGGTACTTCAGCCCATTATTCAAGTGTACAACCCACAAGCCCTTTTATCTAAACCCTCTTCTCTCCAATGATTATTGAAGCTGTTTTCTTTTCCTTTTTGAATCAACTGTCCAGGAAACGGTGTCCAGTTGGTGAGCGTTGGCGTTACGTTGGCAGCAGCTCATCTATTGTGTATTGTATGGTTTTGTGTTTCTGGACACACAAAGGGTTCAAAAAGCCCCAACATTTCACATCCTTCATGTCATAAAAAACCAGCAGTGAAAGTCAGAGATGCTCAAAGGGCAAACCGAGACGAGGCTGCGATATTAAACGGCCCGAAAGGTTGAAATTACACCACGGTTGTTAAAATTTACCAAGATTCTCATTGAAATCATTTTAAGAGATCAGAATCTTCAGGTGTGAGAATCAGAGTCAGCTCTTCCACTGTGGTAATGTTACGTCTTTCCTTTCTTCTTTTGTCTTAGCCTCTCCCACTTGAAAATGCGTGGGAGGAAAAGAAAAGAGCCAGTGAGAAAAGGCATCTCTCCTCCCCGGGCCTCATCTGAAGCAGCGTCAGCTTCCGACAACGAAGTCGCAGCAAGATCAGCCGTCACTCTGCATCCGTTGCTCTGTGGCGTCTTTTGTTGCAGAGATGATGTGCTGTATTGTCCACATAATAACAAGGCAGCACATCACCAATGCTTAGGCAGTTATTGCTTTCCCGATGTCCTCCCACATGTCAAAACAGTGTAAAAAATATTTGCCGTTGAATGTTGGCCCATAAAAGCATCACTGCTGACCTCTATTCATGGCACCTGTACACACACAGGTAAACGAGGCACAGAGTGCTTCATAATATGTTATTTGTTTTTTTAATTGTATTTTTAGCAATTAAAGTTCCAGATTTATGTTTAAAATGGCAGATGAATATAAAATATGCACATCCAGTGCATGGTTTTTTTCCGCACTTCTGCACGAATTTGTCTAACCCTATTAGAGTTAATCTTTTAAAAACAACTTATAAATTCACTGATGGTTAAATTGTCTAATTTAAATATCCAAAGCCAAGAATTAATGAGCATTTAAGGATGAAAAGTTCTCCCTAGGAAGAGCTGAAAGATTGCTTTAAAGTCTCAAAAGATTTCTCTTACAGCAGAAATATAGAAACTAGTATACTATCTCTAGATGCAGAAAAGGCTTTTGATAGAGTTAACTGGAAGTTCTTATTTGCATCTTTACATAAATTTGGTTTTGGGAACGTCTTCATAAACTGGCTACAAACATTCAGTTCACCAACAGCACGTGTCAGGACAAACGACCAAATATCAGCTAGCTTCTGTCTTCAGAGGGGGACCAGGTAGCCGCGCAGATGGGGGTGGGGGGGTGGGGGGGGGGGGTGCGGGGAGATACTCTTTGCATTAACCAGTATAGAAATCTTTTGTTAGATCATATTACACTTGATACAGCCTCTACTTCCACTTCAAATCAATTTCTCTGGGCTCCTTTGATCGGTTCCACCACATAGCGATGATGGGGGATCATTGATATTGTCCTGCAGGATGATGTGGGTGATGAAGTGGAGGGTCTGAGTTTGGAGTATCCGGACGTTCTCTGGAGGTGGGTTCACTGGAGGTGGGTTCACTGGGGGTGTCTGGGACTGGGGGGGCTCCTGCCCCCCTCTCTGAAGGTGCTTGGGTTGCCTCGGGGGGTGGACTGCTGGCAGTTGTTAGTGGGGCCCCTTGGGGGTCTTGGCGGTGGCCATTGGTCGCTGCCTGGCAGCTGCATCGCCCCTGAGCGGGTCTGAGTGTGGGCCTGGGGGCTCGGGGTGTGGGGGTGTCCGGCCCCGTGTGGAGATCTGGGTGGGGCCTTGGGGGTCGGGTACTGACATGTATGCTGCCGGGAAGAAGGCAGGAACATGCGGCAGTGCCTGGCCCGGGCTCAGGAGCCTCAGGTAGGCCTTGGCTCCTCTGCTGTTCCATCACAGGGGAGGGGGATGTCCAGGAAGGGGAGGACCCAACCTTACCTGGATGTCCTATATATTCTGGAAGTTGTGCAAATGCAGGGATGGGAGTAGATATTCTGCTGGGGTGGGGCTGAGTTGGTGCCCTCGGACTCCGTGAGGCTCTGTGATGCTGCTGCTTTGAACCCTGGCAAGATGGGCTGGGGTATCCATGCCCTGGGTGGCATTTTGGCAACAGAGGGGCCTATTGGGGCCAGTGGGGGAGCTGGCTCCCTGGAGGGCTTTAGTCCAACCAGCCATTCCTCCCCATCCCCACACATTTTTCTCCTCCAGCTCCCTCACATCATCACACAATCATGCACATAGGACCTTGGGGGGTGGACAAGTCAGGGAGTGCGGGTATGGACCCCATTTCCGCATTCCTGTGGCAACCTGCCCCCCAATTTTATTTGCACCGTAAACACTTCCGCCAACGACATTCCACGCAAACACACACTTAGGGCCTTGGGAGTGAGCACATTCAACGGCATTTGGCAGGGGGATTTTTCAGCCTCATCCCGAGTGCCGGTGCCCACTTCCAATTTTAAACTGCACTTAGACACAGAGGGCTGTGGGTGCAAGTGGGGCAGTGTGGTGGCATCAGCTGGCGTAGGCCAGACGATGCCCGCACTGCCCGCTCATCACAGCCATGGAATACACCTCATCAACAAGCACTAACAATATATTGGTGCAGGCGAAGGGAGACTAGGGGTCTTAGCAGAACTCTGTTGTCACTTGGCTTGCTGGGGCTGGAGGCTAGGAGGGAGATCTTGCCGTCTGGTTGGGGTCTGGGGTGGTGGGTTGCTTTGCTCAGCGTTGGGCGGGGAAGCCTGCACATCAGCACCCCTGCAGAAAGGGTAGAACTCTGGGAACCGGTGATGGTTGTACCCCATGTGCAGCAATACCAGGACCAGAGTGAATAGGGTGTGTATGGGGAGCATGAGTGGGTGTCCGGTGTGCATTTTTGTAAGTCTTTGGTTGTACGTGTATGTGTGAGCATGAGGGAGGGAGTGTGTGACTGTGTCTGTGTATGACTGTATGTCAGGTGGGGCCTTTGACTCCTCCTCCCTTTTCCTGGGACTTCTTTTGATGCTATACATCTTCGTCTCCCCTCCCCCTGCCACACCTGGTGTGGAGTGTGGTGCCTTGGTCTGCCTGAGTGTTCGTGGCTCCCAAGTCAGGGAGTTTAATATTTTTGGCGTTGGCCTGATCAATCCTGATCCTCTGCGCCTCTCGAGGGTGGCAGGGACTTTTCTGGTAGCGGTCTCCTTGGGGCCCCTTTGCTCTGGGGCAGCTCCTGGATCTCTGGGACGTGGAGCTCCCTCCATCTCTTATGCATCTTTGGGGGTCAGATCTGTGGCCCCTCACACTCTCTATTGGTCACTCCTATAGCGAAACCTTACATATGCAAGCGTGTGTACGCACACAGGTGCTCACATGGTGCTCTCATTAGTATGGACTTGGGCACATTCAACACATGTCTTAAGGCTGTGGTTGGCACTAAATGCACTGTGATTTATTATCGTGTGATTGTTCAGTAAAACAATGTTGATTTTTACATTTCTTCAAGTTGACGCAGTGATAGCTTGCTCCTGTTGTATTGTTGTGTCCCTTTTCTGCAGGTCTAGAAGCAGTTTCTTGTTCATCATTGAGGCAACAAATGAAAATGAACACTTACTGTATAAACAAAACTAAAAATGTATAAAAAAATGTATATTCTTCTTTACATATTCATACTCCAGCAACTATTTCTATATGTATATATTTCAACATATGTACACAATAAAGTGATTTTTATCTTACCTTCTAACGGAGATGTTGCCCATGCGGTGCAGCTTGCAGAAAGGGGAATCCCTTAAACTCATCATTTTATTGGCCAGAAATACCCCTGGTAGCATTATTTGAAAGAAAAAAATTATTTTTTTTAAAAAGGGCCAGTGTGAGGTATTAAAGTGTAGTTTGTTGCCTCAAGGCAACGCTATGCTGTAGAGGGTTAAATGGAACAAATCATGATTGTTTAATTGTTGCCAGCAGATTTGAATGAAGTTTTCAAAACATGCATGCATTCCTGACCGGGACAAAGTAGGTCATGTAGTAAACAAACTCCCTGAGCAAACAGGAAAAAACGTTGCTTAAAAACAAAACGCTGTTTTTAGACAACCAAGTCAAATCTGTAGTCCAGCCTAATCTCAGGGTGTAAAAATCACTGTTCTGCATAACAGACTTTGGATAAAGGCTCAAAATCTATATTTTTTAAATAAACAGACAAGAAGCTTACAGCTCTAAAATTGTCTGGCAGTTATGAAAAAGAAATTTTCAAGACTCCACCTCAGTTTTTAGAAATTGTACAGGTTTTTCTGGATGTCTGAATTTTATCAACCAGAAATAACGAATTAAACGTATGAGTGTGTTAGAGATTGTACTCTGTGATAAATACTTGTATTCATTTAAACTGCTCTCCTGTGACATAACTGTCCAAAAATCAATTAGTTATACTTAATGAAAAACAAACAATGAATTATTTTTTTGTGTAAAAGTTGTTGACTTTAAGCCTGTAAATCTTTATTATTAAAGAACTGGTTTACTGAGAAACCATTTTATACTTATTTTTGAAAATGATCAGTCACTCTGAGTTTTTCATGCAGCTTGAATGTGCATTAGCTTCTGATAGAAAATAGACAGAAAAATGCTCGATTCAGAAAAGCCAACAGATCATCATCACACTGTCACTTAACATCCATGGACTCACCCATCTTGGCTCTGGACAGGGAAGGCTTTTGTTGGTTTAGTGTCCAGGAAACAGTAGAGAACGTCTCGACTAGTAGAAACTAACTGTTAGCATTAGCAACTCCACCAGACAGCAGAACTCCTCCAGGCTTCAGTTATTTGTGTAGTTAAAACATCAAATTGCAGCGTGAACAGATTCAGTGGTAAAGCTGCGTTGCTGTTAGCCAATCAGAGGTGAGCTCTCCTTTAAGGTTTAGTATTGCAGGATAAGGATAAAACTATTTTGTCATTTAAAGTCTGATAAAATTATTTTTCTACCAATGAGGTGAAAGCCAAAATTGACTTTAGACTGAAGTAGTTTGTTGCAGTTTGTTGGTTTTCTTTGAAATATGGACATATTTATACTTCAAATTTAAATTCAAAGATACTTTATTAATCCCAGAGGGAAATTAGAGTTTCAGTACACACAATTCTGAGATCAGACATACATAGGCATAGACACATGACAAGAATTGGTGACTGTGGTCATTTGCAACCCGAGTCGCGCTACCTTAATAGAGATCAGAGGGTTACATGAGGATTGGGTCAGGTGGAGGGAAAAAAAGGCACTTCAGAGTTACCCTCCACAGGGAGGGCAGCTTTGCTATGCAAAAAACACCTCAGACAGATGTGCAACAGACTTCAGACATTAAACATAAGTGTCCACTAGGTGGGGAAGTAGGGTTGGGGACCATCCTCACATCAGTGCATACAACCGCGATAAGCAGCGCTCATCACCTCCATTTGGACAGGGGAAGGAGGTATTTGGGTTAGAGAGCACAGTGACTCCTGGAAACGATTCAACGGCCTTCACCGGTCGCAGTCCCGCCCAGGCTGGAATAGGGAGACAGAGTTACCATGACGACGGCAGCATTCCACATTTCTTCTGAGGGGGAGTAATCTCATCAGCCTCACAGGCTCAAGGGCACCAGATTCAGATAAGAACTTGTTTTGGGGCCAGACAGAAGTAATTTCCTCTCTGTCTTAAAGTTCTGTTGATTTCCAACCTCACTGAATCCAATAATGGCGTAGATTAATCTATCCCAATCCGTGCTGATCCATCAACTCTATCCTTCATGGCATCAACCTTCTGTGCCAGAGTCTGGATCTCAGCCAAAGTTCCAAGCTTACGACTCATCTCGAGAATTATATGAGTTTGTGCGTTCACGGCGCGGTGTAATCCATCCCTGAGCTTCGGGATTGAGCCAATATTCCTCGACAGCTCATTACTTTTCCGAAAAGCCAGGTAACCACTCAGGCCAAACAGCATGAAATCTGACACCACCACGAATATCCAGACGCCTTCAGAATCCTCTACAGACAGTTTAGAGAGGCAGATCAGGTTCCACTGTTTCCAGGAGTCGTTAACACTTGGATCATTGGTGACAGCTGCGTGAGCTGCGGTGCCCAGAGAGCTGCAGAGACCCTCTGAGACAACTTTGGCCTCCCTGACGTCTGTGTCTTCTGGTTCAGTTGGGGCAGACTGAGGTGGAAAGACCTTCTCCCCTTCTTTTTCAACTCCATGCATGGAAGAGCAGCTCCTGATGTCCTTCTCATCCACTGTGGCGGCAATGACATGGGGGTGGTCAGCAGTGTGAAGCTGGTGAACATGAAGGAGGACCTGCACCGGCTTCACCTTCTACACCCTCATATCACACTGTTGAGAACTGTTCTTCCTTCACAACCCAATGTTCCACTCACTCTGCAGCTCTCTGGGCCCCTTTTATTATTTTAAGTATTTTTTAAATGTCCCGACACTTTGTGTCCTGTTATTTTATAAAATGTGATGTAAAAAAATAAATGTTTTTGCTCAATTACTGGAATTTCTTTGGTTAAGACAAAAAAGGAAGGAAGAATCATTTATGCCAAGTTGTTTCTACAACAGGCCTGTTTTATGTCCAACAGTTTCTTAGCAGACAATAGAAATGTGTTCTTTACTAACTTTACTTGGTTTAAAAATCTTACTAAAATAAACAGAGTGCCGTATTGCAAAACCCAATCATACTTATGTAAATATTAGCTTTATGTGACCTTGGGTGTCCTGAAAGGCGCTTTGAAATAAAATGTATTATTATTATTATTATTATTATAGATATTTTTTACAGATAGATATTTGTGTGCTAAAAAAACATAAACTTAAACAATTTGTCATTCTTTATTGAAAAACAACAAAATACAGATGAGTGACTGGCCACCAGCTGTTTGTGTTCTCCTGCCAGATGAGATGATGGTTACAGGTGTGAGGATGCACCTTCTGTTATAGCCACATTAGAGGAGTGCAGCCTGGCTGAGGAGGAGAGAAGGAAAAACCACACAGAGTAGAATACTAACTAATAATTACAATTTCTTGTTGTGTAGCTCACCTTACGTGCAACCTGGACCTGTGCCTGCTCACAGCATCCCGTTTGTCTGGTTTTTGGAACTGGGCACAGAGAGGTTCTGGAACAGGAATTTTGTGTGAGTACTCCTGATATGGGAGAGGATCCACCACCACAGAGTCGAACAGCAGGTCCATAAGCTTGTGCAGGTGGAGCTGAGGGTGGGGCTGTAAGGCTGGGATCAACTGACGAACCCGGTCGAACTAGCTACAAGCTAACCTGATGCTAACCCAAAGCTAATGCGGAGGTGGGAGCTAAGCTAACGGAGGTAGCAACAACTGGAGTTGACTGTGCACGACACCAGAGCTTCTGAGTCAGAGATACGCCGGGCTGACCGCTGGGTAAAACCGGGTGAAACACAGAGGTCTCCGAGAGCTCCACAAGTCGGCAGCCGCACAGCAGACAAGCGCCGCTGCGATCTGAGATGCGCAGAGCTGCCGCTGGGGAGAACCGGGTGGAAAGGTTTCCATCCCAGAGCTCCACAAGCTGGCAGCCCGCGCAGCAGACAGAAGCCGCGATCAGACAGAGATGCGCCGAGCAACGGGGAGGGGAGAACCGGGTGGAAAACATTGGTCTCCCGAGAGCTCCACAAGCCGATAGTCGGAACCCAGCTCCACCAACATGTTATATTTCAACCCATTTTCTAAAGTGCAGCATTATGTTAAATGCACTGGGTTTTACCCTATTACATTTAAATTTCATGGTTAAACAGTTCATGTTAACATCTAAGCTCAGCTCAGCAGTGACCAAAAATACATAAATATAATTTTACTTACCGAAAAAAATGAAGTGGAGACTCCTTGGACGCTCTATTAGTGCAATTAATGCCACAGCAAGTCATTTTGTCCAACAATTGCACAAAAAATATCCAAACAAGAATACACAAACACAGAGACTCAAAATCCCGGAACAGTTTCCAAGCCAGGCCGAGGCTCTACTGAGGCCTTTCCACGGAGCTAGCTCTGTGGTCACGTGGGTCTGATGCTCATTAATTATACAGAATTTTAGGCTTTTAATACACTTAAGCAGAAGAGTGAGAAAAAAATTCACCCCCCTCAGAGTTGTCATGAGTGTAAACTAGATCATTTAAACCAAAAACATGTTTTCGTACCAGGCTGTAAACATGTTTATTTCTGCTGTGAAATTTGTATTTTTAACATGGGAGTCAATGAGGATTTGCTCGCTTCTGACACCAGCCCCCAGTGGATGAGGGTGGAACTGCAATTTTTGGTACTTCCGGGTTGGGCCCAATTTTAGAGCCGCATTGTGGGGGCTTGGTTCTGACAAACATATGTCAGATCTGTATACTGGCAAGAAATTTGTTATCAAACATACTCACTTAGATAATTATTCAGTCAGAGTTACGTCATATAATCCATTCATTTCACTGCACAAGGAGCAGGCAGAACTATTAACTTGTTTAGCCCATCCAAGTAACATGGAATAAAAATGAATATGTTAAGATGAGTTTTTAATACGTCTCTCTGGAACAATAGACCATTGTCCTGAGGCTAGCACAATGGCTTGCTTAGCAGCTAGCTAGTGAGCTAACGTCTGGTTAAAACCAACTTAAAAAGTGGCTTAACTTACAAATTAACTAAGAAAAGATCAAATATATTATCAATACTCACTTTTAGATCCTTAGTAGACACCACAGACAGCATAAATAACGTGTTTGGGGCTCAAAATTCATGTTGTTGACCGAGGTGGAGGAAAAAAAAGCCTTGGAGGCTACATCACTTCCGGGTCACTGAACGGTCACTCAAGAGAAACCACAGTCCTATGAGAGAGGACTTCTCAGAAGTCCCGCCCACCCGAAAGGGTTGTGTCAGAATTGCAACCAAAAACTCATGGATTGCAAAGGAGAAAGCCAGACAGTGTAAGTGCAAATCTGGTAGTGAGAGCAAAGCTGTGAGCAGCAGAATAAAACTAAGGAAACTGATAACAAAAACACATAGAGGAAAACAGAAAAAGGAAATATACTTTGTTACTCATTTTAAGAAGTTGATTCAGGTAATAAGTTTCACTTTTGAAACTTTTTTTTTCTTTAGTCAATATTTTTGTTCTGTCAATTTCTTAATTTTTGTTTGACCGTCAAAGTGTTTTTCTTGATCATTTTAAGAATCTGATTCAGATCGTTAGTTTTTCTTTTTAAACTATTTTTTTCTCTCAATGTCTTAATATTTGTTTGATCTTCAAAGTGTTTTTCTTGATCCTATTGGCACAAATCTAATCCGATAGAGAGCTCTTGCTCTGACGCATGATGGCGTTTCATGTTTCGGTACCCCCACAGACGGAAAAGTAAAAATCAGGCTTTAAAGGCCTCGTGTGTGAAATCCATTGAAATCATGATAAAAAATGTGACTCTTTAGTGCCATGCAGTTCAGAGAAAATATTGCAGCTACGGTGGCTCACTCATGAGTTTTACTGTATAATCAATTTCCAACCTAGCTTAACCATCAAAACGCATTTATAATTATGACTGTTTTATCAACCTACCTGTTCTGAAGGAAGCAAGCTAGTTCCGTTCTTGAAGCTGTCACCATTCACACACGGAGGAGGGGTGACGTCAGCCGGGAGGTCGGGTGTTGTGAGAAATTGTGTTCCCCTGAAATATTCTGTCCCCCCCGTGTCGGGAGATCGCACTTCTGGCTATTTTCACAATATTTGTGATAAACCTTTACGGTAAAAGGATGTAATGTAATAATGTTATGCTTGTGATTTTCTATCTGTATTTCCTCCTAAAAACAATAAAAAGGTACAGTAAAAACATTCTTGTTCAGTCTTTTGCAGCAAGCTTCATTTTTTAAAGTTATGTAAAAGGATGTAATCTCACTCAGTTTAACCATCTTTTATTTGAGCTAGTTTAGTCCTCATAATGGACAATAAGTTCTGTGAATTTGGAAATATTTGCTCTTGACTGCCTAAGGGAAACAGAATATTTCAGAGGAACATAATTTCCCACAACATCCGTTTCGCGTGGATCACGGAGCCTCGATGTAAACAAAATGGCTGCCGCTACCAGCTTATGTGATGTGATCACTGGCTGCTCGTTAACAACGGCTGGTGAAGGAGTGTTGGTGAGCTGGGACTAGTGTCAAAAAAATCGATACCCAGATATAAATCGATACTAAAAGTGGTATCTAAATGAGATATTCCATCCCTGTGGTATCGATATTATGGACTATTATACACAGCCTTCTTCAAGTACACCGACACGCACGACAGCCAGATGCCGTAAAGCAGCCTCCGCCTCCCAGACAAACAGAAGAAGACGCCGCATGGCTACATTGCAATTTCCCACGCGAGTTGTCTCCAATCCAAGTTTTGTCTGCCAAATAAATAAACAAAAACATAAACAGCGAATTTGGGAGGCGCTTCACAGCCCAACTTAATTAGCATACCAAGTCCGACACGTAGTTGTATATTCACGCTTATGTGCTTAAAGGAAACTCCCGTTTATTGCAACCCGGACTTAATTTCTAGCATGCAGTACGTTTGTTTACTCACGCTGACAACTTTGGTGCTACTTGGATTCCCCGGGGTATTTACCGTAGGTCCATCGCCGAATCGCCGTCAGCGTATATCCATATAACGGGTGCGGAAGGGCACCCATGGTGCAGCCTCGAAATAAGACATTATCTGCACCAAAACATCTTCATGTCGAAAGGTTTTGTTAGGAATCATTAACATGATTCCCCTGTTCGTTTGGAGCGGGTCTGGGATTTCTAGGCGTGAACAGACTAGCCGCGGCTAATCTAACCGGCGCTTTTAATGACGTCACTGCCGTGCGCCAGTCTGTTTTTATTAAGATTACCGGTAGATGTACCTTTGTCCTACTGTGGAGAAATTCGTTTTCTCCCTTTACTGACCAACAGAGTTGTTCAAAAGTACAGAACAAAACATATGGCATTACATCTTATGACAAAAATGCACCTTAAGCAGAGTTTAAGCAGCAAAACATCACTCTGCAAATAGTGTACATATAGTGAGACAATTCATGATTTAAAGTGATAACTTTCGCCAGTTTTTGTATGCACGTTTAAAAAAATGCTGATACTTTAAAGGTTTAAGCACTTAATACACTTAATTCTTAACATTTAATTTTTGTAATATAAATTGAGGAATGTTATTTTTTGAATAAACTTGTTCGATAAATGGGTGTCTTTAAATAGTATCGAAATCGAGTATCGAGTATTTTTTCAAGTATCGAATCGAGTTTGAAATTTTAGTATCGTGACAACCCTAGCCAGGACACGCTGGACATCAAGTAAACAATGCTGACTTATCCACCAGCTAATCGTGGCTCACGGCTGGCGTGGTAGAGATCGGTGTCACGAGCTACCGAGCTACTAGTTAGCCATGGCTAGAGCCGGAGAGATGCTTTGTATGCTGCGCGTAACTCCCACAGATTACCAGCAAAATGAGACCCAAGTCTAAAGGTAACGTTTGAGAAGAAGCCCTCTGAGTCGGAGCGTCTCAGTAACGCGTCGAGAACTGCATCGCCATTAGTAGAGTGTTGTGGAGATGAAGTAAACAACGCTGATTTATCCACTGGCTAGCGAACGAGCGTGTTGGGCAAGATGGCAGGCTGCAGGAAGAGGAGACTTAAGTAAAAGTACTTTGGAAAGGACATGTTGGGACTGGATCGGGAGTTCTGGTACTAGGAAAAGATGGATGAGCAACGTGAGGTGAGTTTGGGAGTCAGAGACACTAATCGGAGGCTGATGTCCAGATAATATCGGGCGGGGGTCTGAACATTTGTGGCTTCCTTGTGTTGGACATGATGACAAACTGACAAAATTTGTGTCGTTTGATTTAATAGTTTTTTTATTCAAACTAACAAGTTCTGCAACGGTGTAGCTATTCATTTCTATTCCTTAGTTGAATTAGCAGACTCCATGCTTCTAAGGTGCACTGCTGCCCTCTGCTGGTTCTTTCAGGTTAGTCATAGTCCAAACGGGTAATGTGGAGCTCGTATGTCCCTAAACAGCTACTGTATTTTACGATGGTGGATGACCATAGAGCATCAACCACAGTTTATGTATATAAGAATTTATAATTTCAAGTTGAGAGGAATATTTAGCATTGATGTTGGTGAGAAATATTCGTGAAAAGGACACGTTTGTGAACTGGAAACACAGGATTTATAGTAAACTGGTAAAAATATCACACACTGTGCCTTTAATGGAGATGGCTGCAAAAACCTGTTAAATTTCATGCAAATCACAATAATATTTTCAAATCAGTTAAAACGTGTTAGAAACTTTGACGAACATTGTATTATCTTCTTGTCAACAAGTTCCCAAAACAAACAATTAGTTGAAGGACACGCGTATACTATATGTATTCAGTGTTAATAGTGAATAAAAGCAGGTGCAATGCAATGGCCTTTGTCGTCATAGTAACAATAGAGAGCACAATAACCAATAGACATCATGTGATAGACCAATAACCCATCGGCTTCCTGCAAGAGTCTCTGAAGGCAACAAGTGCCTTGCTGAACACGCCACCGATCTCACTAATGTTCATCTTCGCCTTTTCTACAAATGGATGCAATTATGTGCAATTACTAGCTGGTGAGTGCCAGAACCCGGAGTCGAAAAATGCACGCTTGCACGCGCACACACACACACACACATACACACACACACGCACGCACGCACGCGCAAACACACACACACGTGCACACACACACACACACGACACATTTGTGCAGTTGCACTGAACATCTTGCTCCTAAAATTCTTGTTGCATCAAGTCACAAACAGGGTCAGGAACAAAGGAATGGTCTCTCTGCTGCCTTTCAGGGGTTCTTGTGTTCTCCTTCCAGGTCTCACACGGGCACATAACGGAGGAGAGAATTTTCTTTCCAAACTTGAACAAATGAACGCTAGCAAGGGAAGGATGACCACAGCCAAATGTAGCTCCAGGCTTCATTTCTGTGTGTGGGAGGAACATTCGAGACACAAACAGTAGCTTGGCTTCAGTATGAAACTCCTGCGTACTACATCAATGTTGTGGTCAGCACCTTTGACAAACACTCAATATCCTAATTCTCCTACGCTTGTTATAATTCAGGTATGCATGGCGCTGTTACTCTCCAGTAGAAATTCAGCTCATCTCTAATAAGGACTCAAAACAAATACTCTTTTGTAGCTGCTTTAAACTCATAGAACAGGACAGATTTTTTACTCCATTTTTGTGTCTAATGTGCTTGTTACACAGATAAGAATTGTTCTTTTTTTCAGCTTCAAATTCACAGTTAAAATTTCCAATTACAGAAAGTATTCTGTAAAAATGATTAAAAGTTAGGAATATTTAAGCACATATATTGTAATTTCTATCCAGAGCTGAACACAACAGTATAATTAGTAGGGATGGTGAAATTCTGGCAATATGATACATTTCACAATACAGGGGAGACGATACGATATATCACGATATATTGCCATATGGATATTTTCTTACATCCCTAATAATAAGACAGACCAGACTTCAGCTGTATTTAAGAAAATTCTCCCTTTTTTTTCAGTTATGAATTTTAATTTATTTTGTCCAGAAAAATATCATAAAATCTATTTCATGTTTATTTATATTAAAAAATATGAAGAGTTAATGCTTCATGCAACTGATCTAATTATTTTTGATTTGAAAATTGCTTGGGCACAAATTATCATGAACAATAAAATGTGATTAATCAAGATTAAGCATCTAATTTGATGCCCAACTTACAAGAAATAACGTGCTCATGATAGCGATGTGGTCTTCTGTCAGAAAGACGTATTCAAGAGAAACAAAACCATATCTGTCATTTTCAACACATTTTCAGCATTCCCTCATGCGTTTCTGACCAATTACACACCTCCCCAGTAGCAAAGAATCAAGTACCGCACGTGGTTTGATGTCTTTTGGATGCACTTCACTCTTGATTTTTAGCTGTAATCACTTTTCTCCCACGTTGTTGTGTAACTCTGACACACGTGCTCTTTTGCCACCACCGTGTCAAGTGATGAAATGCAAAAGGTTTCATAAAACAACATCAAGTTAGCTCAGAAATATTCTGTCACCCTCCTAAGTAATAAAATAAAACGATTTAAGCCATAAATGATGCCTTATGTGTGACACTCGACACCAGAGTAACACAATGCATCAGCCAAAGGGCATCAAAATACATTACAAGTTAGATGGACCACTAACGACTACCACTGGGCTCAAGACCCACAGCTTAAAGGTCAAACACGCAGTAAAATGCACAATTATCAGACAAAGCTGATCCACAGAGCCAGAGGAGGTTACTCTTCCTTTACATTAAAGAAAAGGAAGAAAAACACAAATGTGCCAATAAGAAAATGCCATTAAGTAAAAATAATCCAACATTTAACCCCTGCTTATTGGTTATCCACCTAAATTCTGCTTTTTATAGGACGTCTACTCTGGAATGCGAGATGACCACAGTGCTGCTGCAGATAATTTCAGGATTTCATCACAAACTTGCGTCATTCACCGTTTGATGCAACACAGTCTAAGTCTGACATTGGCAACCGTTAGAAGTTTGCTGCTCTCAAGGACAGGTGGGACGAGACAAGTGGGAATAGGTGGGAATTCACTGCAGCTTTGAGTCCCACGCCTGAGCTGGACAGAAACCAGGAGCAGCACATCTGGAATCAGTCAAACCCCTAACAGATATAAATCATTCTCCTCCTCTTTAGTCGGCTCATGGGTCCCCAGAACAAAAATAACAAATGTAAGTGAACAGGGCAATAAATTTATTTTCTAATCCGCTTTGCCTTATGCCCTTAATCACGTATATGTTGTACTTCAATTTAAATGAAAAATTACTGTGCGTTTTCACCATGTCTGTCATGTACTTTGAGATTTGTTAGCTTGTACAAATTCACAAATTTAAAAAAACTAATTCAGAAATTTCATATCTCTAATCAGAATCTCTCCTCCAGAATAATTGGTAAGTACCACATAGGGCTGGCAATAAATAGAAAATTTAGCAATATTGAAAATTCTGACCAACCAATTTTTTTTTCATGTCAATAAATTAAATGCCGTAAATCCTCTAAGATTGGCCTGTATTTCATTACCGGCCGGGTCTCCTACATTAGCCACTCTGTCTGTTAGCGGGGGTAAATAAAGGCCGGTCTCTTAATAGTGGCCGGCTTTACGGCACTAACTTAACCGCCAGCACAAACCCAGCCGCAGTTTTGATAACTTTAAAGTACTATTGATCTTAAAATATTTTAATAAATAGCGTACTTACCCACTGTTAATGAATTTGTTTCACAAAACATGACAGCAAGTCCGATCACATATGAGCAATAGAGTCACTTCCCGCTTCCTGTTCTCAAGTGCCCAAATTCCGTGCAATTGGGACATAAACAAGCATTTTTTTTCTAGTCCGGAAAGTAGTACGCCACAAAGGACTTACTGAAACTTAATGAACGGAGACAGAATAGTGGATCATAATTTACTGCTGCAAGATGAGCAGAAACGGATCGGAAAATGCCACAGTTCGCAGTGATCACTTCATCATAGGGAAGGGTTTACTGAAGGTTTTTTATGGCGTTTTATTGAACAGCTTAGAAATGCTGCTACAAAAACATACTGATACTGTTTTCACGTGTCCTCATTGCAAATAGCTTGTAAAGTGCTAATGTTTGTAGCAGTTAGCTCAGTGTTGTAACGTGGAACTGCGGAGTATGAGGATGAAGTTTAAACAGTTGGTTTGAAGTAAAAAAAAAAGAATCCTCCAAACAAGACACGAACGGTGAAACTCTGGAGCGGTAAGGTGTCTGTTGCCTTTTGTTGTGAATTAATAACCTATCACCAAGTGTACAATGTACTACACGCATGTTTGCTACATTTGTTACCAAACTGGGATTTAGCCTGAAACAACAGTGTTTGTTGTTCTATGCGTATACGTACGTACAACGTTAACTGTACATTTTCAATAAACACTAATTTTATAGGTTCAAATAGACACAAAATCTTGTTTTTATTCATTCTACTGATAGTTTATTTTGCTCAATTAGAAATTGAGGCCTGCCTCCAATTCTGGCTTCCTTCCAATAATGGCCTGAATCAGGATGTGCTTGAAAAGGCCCAGGGGTCTCATTTATCAAACATTGTGTAGAATCCTTACCAAAACCGTACTTAAGCTCAGCAGATAAAAATTTACTTACGCCAAGTAGGTTTGTGATCTATCAATAATGGAGTACGCACAGCTGCACGCAATCTTTGCTTCATAAATCAAACTATCTAGAAAGGTTCTCAGCTGCTTTTTAGTCACATCCCGCCCTCACCACGCCCACTTACTGCCATAAATAATCAATGCAAAGTGCCTTGTGGATCTCATGTATATACATAAGCCGGCTGTTTCAGCGCTCCGCCAATGACGATGGCGACCGTAGATCAAGGCAGATCAAGGAAGAGCAATTTCACAGAAGCAGAAGTTGAGGTACCTGTGGGTGAGGTGGAGAAATGAAAGGAAGTGCTTTTGCAAAACAAATAAGAGAAAATCCACTGAGTGGCACAGCGTTGCTGAAGCCGTCAATGCTGTGAATTCTTCAGAGAGATCTGTGGCGGATAATAAAAAAAACGGTCCAATCGAGATTCAATCCCCACACTCCCGGGTGAAAGTCATGCGCGCTAACCAGTCAGCCAAATGGAGATCTCCCTAGTCCACGTAGCCAGGGCGCATGATCTATGGAGTCACAGTGACAGGACACACACACACTGTCACAGACGCATGACATTCTGTCTCAATCTGTCCCCCTGTCCGTATTCTGCGCTTCAGGCTGTGTGTGTGTGTGCGCGTGCGTGGGTGGGTTTCAACTCCGGGTTCTGGCACTCACCAGCTAGTAATTGCACATAATTGCATCCATTTGTAGAAAAGGCAAAGATGAACATTAGTGAGGTCGGTGGCGTGTTCAGCAAGGCGCTTGTTGCCTTCAGAGACTCTTGCGGGAAGCCGATGGGTTATTGGTCCATCACAAGATGTCTATTGTGCTGTCTATTGTTACTATGACGACAAAGGTCATTGCACCTGCTTTTATTCACTATTAACACTGAATACATATAGTATACGCGTGTCCTTCAACTAATTGTTTGTTTTGGGAACTTGACAAGAAGATAATACAATGTTCAACACAAGGAAGCCACAAATGTTCAGACCCCCGCCCGATATTATCTGGACATCAGCCTCCGATTCACCTCACGTTGCTCATCCGTCTTTTCCTAGTACCAGAACTCCCGATCCGGTCCCAACGTGTCCTTTCCAAAGTACTTTTACTTAAGTCTCCTCTCTTCCTGCTGCCTGCCATCTTGCCCAACACGCTCGTTCGCTAGCCAGTGGATGAATCAGCTTTGTTTATTTTATCTCGCGCATTTTTTATGCGCATGTGTGTGTGTACGCGCGCGCGTGTGCATGTGGGTGGTCTTGTTCTGTGTGAAAACGAATCAGTACAAGTGATAATGCTGCAGGATTTCATAATTTGATGCATCTCAGCAGCAGCACTGCAGGTGCTCTCCATGTCCAAAATGTGCGTAAGCCAGGTCCTTTGTCAACTTAAAGTTGTGCACATTTTTCCGCCAAGTTTTCTTTCATAAATCCCAAAGTTTGCGTGGAAAGTTGCTTACGCAGTTTTCTGACCCCGTTTTGTGCTTAAGCAAGCTTGATAAATGAGGCCCCTGGTGTGTATTAGAGGATTCATGGAAATTAAAACATGAAAAGATGTGTGTAGGTTTGCAACATTCATGTCCCTTCAAGAAACTGTACCACCTCGAGTCATGTGATGACCTAACACATCGTCGTACGTGACAGCACCATCTAGTGAACAACTTTTGTTTCTGCGCATACCTGTAGTTGTCGTCCATTTATCGTTATCAAGGTTAATCCTCAACATACCGTGATATTGACTTTAGGCCATATCGCCCTGGCCCTACGATACGGCCAGATTTATAGTGGTTTTCTCCACATTTAATGCTTTTTGTTTCATCCTGGAAGAAAGATGTGAAGCTTGCTAAACTCACAGCCCTTTTTCTTCGTCTTCTTGTTCTCCGTGTCGGGTTCGACGATGCAAATTTGGTGAGACGAGAGTTCTTTGTGTTTTCACACAACACCTAAAAATACTTTTGACGCCAGTCGAAAATTAGAACTTTCTTGGGTAAAAATGTGTCTTTAAAATTCAGGGGCATCATATGTGAAATCCGTGGCACAAATCGAACTGGATCTTAAAATCGCTCATCTGGAAAATGAAAAGAACTCATTATGAAGACGAAAGAACTCGGGAAGACCTTAACACTAAAAATATTATGAATGCTGAGTACGATGGGGAACGTGTTTCTAATGTAAAAGTGTATACGGTAAATAAAGTTTTAAAAAAAATCACATCTGCCCATAGACTCCCATTCATTTGCTTGGGCAGCAGGAGTCCTGTGGTCCGGAAGTAGATGGGCGTGACTCAGGCTCTTAATGTTTTGTTCATGCAGTGACATTTCTACATTATTTGTAAATATTTTAAGAAAATAAAAAGCGCTGTGACTTATTTCATGCTTAATACCTGGAGGCCAACTGAGGCCAGCTAAGCTTAAGTCAGTGAACCGATCCAAAATAAAGGGAATTTTACATTTCGATTGAGAATCACTCCACATCCAGAAAGAAGCCTTAATAGAAATATAGCAAATTTTTAGCTAATTTCACATCTAATGTTTTTACTACATGACAGCACTTTCATCTATTGTAATCAGTTTCTAGAAAAACTGCTTTTCAGAGACCTTTTGTGTCATTTATTCACTTTTTTCCTGTTTATCAGAAATATTACTGAACTCTAAGTGCTCTTACACAAATATTTATTTTCATCTCTCCTTTCGTCACCCTCACTCATTTCACTCCTCGTTCAGTTTTGAATTAAACAACGTTTCTTACAAATGGATGCTGCTTTTAACCCATTCTTTCACCCACACGCATTTCATTTCTGATTGACCTCAGCGAGAACTGTTCTTTTGTAGCAAACAGGTCTTTTTTAACACGTTTTCACAGGAACACAGCTACAGTAGAAGTAGAACAACAAAACACAAAGACGAGAGGAGAGATCCTGAACACAGGTGACAATCTGCTGCTGCAGATGTTTCCAACATCTATAGATTTTATTTAAAATAACTTGGGAGGATTTTATTTAAAATACACACTTTAAGTATTGAAAATAATGAAATATACAGAAAAAACTACTGTAATACTGACTCTAAATATAGAGAAAACATTGGGTCTCTATTTTAATACCTTTAAATAAGATGAAAGGCAGCAGAGAAATCAAAGGAGCTTTGTTAATGATGATAAGACTCCAACTAAATCCAGTTCATTTCTGATTCACAAAGTACAGAATTAAATGGCTGCATAATTGACAATAAGGAAAATGAGTAAATAGGCCAATAGAAAATCTATTTAGGACTCAAGTACTCTTACAGTAATTGCTTTTCTTAAAACACCCAGAAATAAAGATGGTAAAAGAACAGAGGCAAATGTGAGGGTGAGGCGGGGCAGTCATCCGCCCACACTGTACACATCTCCATCTGCTTCAGAGACCTTTCCTCAAAGCCCTGACCTCCCTAATGTTAAAACAGCAAACAGCTCTCCGCCCACCATCCACTGTCTTCACCTGTCAGTCCTCGTTGATGTTCCGTCCAGCCATCGTAGCCAGTATCTGACACAGACCTGCACCCAGCACTGCTGATGATGTTAAACAAGTTCCAAGCTCATTAAAAAGACTGCATTTTATTTTATTACCTTTAGGTTAGAGGTGGACGGTAAACCAAAAATGTAACATTAGTGAAATTTATGACTCTTAACATCATTTTGACCATGTATGTTCGGTATTTTAATTAAATAAAAAGATGTGAGTAAGTTGCTGATGTCCATGTCTCTGAGAAGCTGTGACCCCTAATTCACGCAGGAGGCATGAGTGGCGTGGAACACCAGCAAACATCCATGCTTTCGTTCTTTTTTAAACACAGAAACAGTTTTGTTTACCTGTTTGTAGCTACACTGTTTCTGTGTTTAAAAAAGAACGAAAGCATGGATTTAGAAAGACACAGCAAGAACACACCTAAGATGTTCAAACCAGCAAACATCTCGGCTTCAAATGGGATCCATTATCGTCTACAGGGATAATCCAAACCGGCCGCGGCACCGAACGTTTCAGGCACGTCCCAGAAGTGCTACTCCCGGTAGGTTTGGGTTTTATTTTTTCTTTAAGGTGCTTCTGGGACACTTCAATTTCCACAGTTAACATGGGGCTAGACAGGAAATCACACCCGGTGTCTGTGTCAAATGTCACACTTTTCAAAATAAAAGACGATTGCAGCGATGTAATTTCTTATCAGTGTAGATTCCGTCAATACATGTGGCCTATGGCTTACCTGGGCGTTTCCCCACCTATCTTCTATTGGTGGCTACTGTTGAGGGTCTGACCTCATGAGGAAATTACTATGCAGTGATTTTCTCCAAAATGACTGTGCTTAAATTGCTCTGAAAAGCAAATAATCACATCAGCGCCAAGAAACTTCATTTCCCATGATGCTTTGCACACGGAAGCATTGGGATGATGTCACCGCCTAGTACCAGAAACACGTTCTGCGCATGTGCGGGAAGCCGTGGAGCTTTTCCCGCGAACTAAGACCATAAATCTTCAGCAGAGACAAAGAATCCTCGTTCTTTTGCCCAGGATACCTGGCGGTAAGGACACGCTTGTCAACGCTCCGACAACTTGAGCACGCGGAAGCTCTAAGTGCCAAGTTGAGCCACGCAACCGCTGGAAACTACACTCAACTCCATCGGGACCTGACTGGGAACGAGCGGAGCTCCATTCAGCTCTCAGAGACGCTCCGTGGAGAAACACTCGTGGAGCCAAACAACGGAGAAAGCATTAAACCGACGGATGACGCTGAAAACTGCGGAGAAAACGGAGAACCGTCAAATCATAACAGCGGGGACGCCTTGCTGCTTTGGTGATCAGAAAACTCATTTTTTTCTCTCTCCTTTTCTTCTCCCGTTTCCTCTATAGTCCAGAATAAGCAATAAAACCGCGCTATTGCTTAAAAAGTAGCTTCGTGTTTTCCTCTTCCGCTCCCAATTCGTCCTTCGGGTCATTTTGAAAGAATAAACTGCTTATTGATCATCGCTAATATCTTTAGTCGTCAGCTCTGGCCAGGCTGCCGACTCCTTTTAGATTAAACAATTTACAAGTGACCCTTTTGTTGTTTGTTAACTTTTGAAGTGTTTGAGTTAAGTTTTACTGTGATTCTAAGCCACTAAGTGTTCGGGAAAGTAGGAAACTTTACACATCCAGGTCTCCTGTTGAATGCGAGGGGAGGGGCAGAGCCCCACACACACTCACAGCTCACTTTCCCCCACCTACTCTGGGGAAACAAAGACCCATTCATCTCTCACACACACACACACTCACTCACACACACCACACAAACACCTTGAACATTATTTTGAATATACATCCTTTTATTATATCACATGGTTATTATTCATTTATGCCACTGTTTATTCATTTGACAAATTGTTAATTAAACGTTATAAAATTCAGATTTTCGTCTCCAGTAGCTTTGTTGTGTCGAAGAGAAGTCTCTGCTCCAAGGATTCTACGAACTTCAAGAAAGACTGATAAGAGTTTTGGATTCAATTTTTCCCCGGTAAAAGGGGAATGGTGCCCCGTATATCTAAGAATATCTTAATTAATTAATAAATCAGTAAATATTCCCATATTTACAGAATTTATTGAAGAATCCAAAAGTAAGTTGAAGCTTACTAATTGTTCGCTCCTAATAACCCCAACATTTATTGGTGCGGCCGTGTGAGGCTTGGATACACAGAGATTTCTATCCGGCACAAACAAACAAATAAATCCAAAGAGCTTGAATTAAAAATAATCAGTTGTTCAGCCTTGAACCAGCAACAGAGTGGTGCTGATTTCGCTGAGCAGGAAGCTGCATCGAACTCTCACCAGTAACTCAGTGCTTCTTTAAAGGTGCAACGTGTAAATTAATTCTGGTTGACCTTTTAGGTTAAAAATTCAGTTTTCCTTAAAGGTGCAACGTGTAATTAATTCTGGCTAACCTTTTAGGTTAAAATTCAGCTTTTCCTTAAAGGTGCAACGTGTAATTAATTCTGGCTAACCTTTTAGGTTAAAATTCAGTTTTTCCTTAAAGGTGCAACGTGTAATTAATTCTGGCTAACCTTTTAGGTTAAAATTCAGTTCCTCATTAAAGGTGCAGCGTGTAAGTAATTCTGACTAACCCTTTTAGGCTAAAATTAACTGCTAATTTAGCGACTTTAACTCACAGTGGCTATTATAACTAACTGAAACCTTCACTCAAAGACTGATAACACCCTGTTTGCTAATATTCTGAAGGAATAACTAGCATATTTAACACTGCAAGTGTTGTAAGACGTTGCTACGGCAACGCACCAGCTTTTGCTAAAATACTGAAAGGAATAGTATTTTAAGCGTCAGTCACGGCATTCCGTGCAATCTTAAAACGCTAAAACCTGTGCGCACAAAGGTTAATTTAGTGTTTTTCTGCTACAAAGCTAGCAGTTGCTGCCCAAAAGGTGCAGTTTGAGCTATCTGCAGAAGCTCTACTAGGCTATTTTTGGTTCGGTTGTTAAAAATGGAGGGACAGAGTAGTGAACTGACCAACTCCCAGCAACCAGGTGGCGCTGCGGCCCACGACTATGAACCTGGCCTACTTTCTGGACAAATATTGTCCAAACTGGTCGCGGTTGCTCGAGAACCCGACTACCCTTCTAGGGATTTCACTGAAGAACAGCGTAGCGACGAGCTAGAAGCTGTAATCGATCAAATAGAAAACCCGGATGGTACAAAACCAATCCAGGTTCACTTAGCTAAGTTAGCCTTGATCCTCTATCAGAGAGAACTCCAACATGATCGAGAGATCATGAAGCTCCAGAGCATGCTAGCTCAAAGGCAGCAAAATGGAAGGCAGAAGGATGACGAGGAGGAAGACAGCACCGATTCTGGGGAAGATGGGGAGGAGACCCCGCCCCCCTCTGCTGATGACAACAGACAGTGGGAAGGGGGGAAACACCATGACTCTCTGGACGGACGCACGCCGCAGGGGAGAGATGAAGCTTATCTGTCCCAACCTTCGGCCCCGTTCCCTACACACACTATAGGGCATTCAGGACCACCTAGGGGCCGAGGGCAGTTCGCCCTCGAACCCCAGGTTGGACCACCACCCTCATCTTCACGGCCTTCTCAATCAGTGAGAAGTCGACCAGCTGAGCGGCACCTCTATTTAGACCGCTCCCCCAGTCCACGGAGGGTGCAAGGTGCCGATTGGGGTTATGCACCTCAACCATCCACCCATCCTAGCTACTCCGGTATTCGGCATGCCGGTAACCAGCTGCAGGACAAAGCATCATACGCCAGTCCGTATCCGGACAAAGTGTATTACGCAGAAGCCCCAGTTGAAAGACGCAGGCTGCACTACGCAGACGTGCTCCGGGAGGAGGACCTCCCAAGACACCCACGTGACGTGCCAGCAGCCCGCCACAACATGCCGGACCCCGATTTGGGCCCCAGGAGTCAACATTGGGAGCCCAGAGCACACCAGCGATATCCAGCACCCTCTGAGACAGACCGTGGGTCAGAGTCAGAGGATGACGCGCCGTACCGTGAGTCAGGGCTCCGTGTACGTCAAATTGAATCGCTAGCTAAAGACATAGAACGCTTTGATCCTAACACCAATGAATGCAACGTTGACGATTATCTCAGGGAGATAGAACGTTGTCTGCTTGATCTTCCAGCACCTTCTTCAAGGGAAAAGCTCAAGCTAATTTGGAAAACCACATCTAGAACGGTGCACGGTTTCATGGAAACTCTACCACCTGACATTCGTGATCGGTACTCCTCGCTCTGCCGAGCGTTGAGAGATGACTACGCCACGTATGCAGACTCTGCGTCAGCTACAATGGGGGCCTTCTCCATCAAACACGGGAGGAACGAACCCCCCAGAGAGTATTATCGCCGACTCAAAAGTGCTTACTTCCAAGGTCGAAACGGCCCTGGGCTCGAGGAAGACCCTGCCTTCAGATCCCTGTTCATTCACAACCTGCACGAGTGTGTTCGATCCGAAGTCTCAATGTATTGTCGGATGAAAAAACTGACAACTCAGGAGATTAGGAGATACGCTCAACAGGCTTGGGAAGCCGGCGGAAAGCCCCAAAAGCCTGACGCACATCACCGCGTCATGCACCTAGCTCCCGACGACGAGCCGCGTTTGGAGCTTGAAGGCACAGAAGCTCCACCCACTAAGCCAAAATCTGCTAAACCTTGACCTGTTAAACCGCGAGAGCAGTCCCAATCTCCTCAACAGGGGAAGGGGGGTGCTGATTGGCCGCCTAGGTCTGGACAATCAGACAGGAAGTGGCCCAACCAAAACCAACGGCAGGCAGGTCGGAACAGTGGAAGGTTTAAGGAGCGCCGCCCACAGGTAGGTCCCGAACACAAGTCCGCAGGTGAGTACTTGACCAAAGCCGACCTCCAGGAGATGTTTCAGCAGTTCCTAGCTAAACAGAAGGAACAGCTGAGATCTGCAGATGAGACCCCTGCACCAAAGTCTGCTTCTAAGAAGCCAGACCCAGAGCCAACGTCCGCATGACTAGGCGTGGCTCAACCTCCCAGCGTGGCCAGGACCTACCTGATCAGCTAGGGGGACACTACTGGTAGATCACAGGAGTCTCCTGAAATCTACCCCCCAGAGAAACCTGATGCTAAATTTCTGAAGTTCCTTGGTGACTTAACAAACCATGATCATGCTCGCCGTTTGTACTGTAGCACCAACGTAGGTGGGTGCATACAGGTTGATGCTCTGCTGGATACCGGCTCAGAAATCACCCTGATGTGCTCCACATTGTTCCATCGCGTGTCTGACACCATGCGGTCGCTCGGGAAACCAGTCCAGGTTGAACCTTGTGACCTGAAAATCACCAGCTACACCCAGACCCGGGAGTGTATCACTCACCGGGCGTGGCTGGATATCACCTTCCAAGACATGACTCTGGTTCACCCGTTTTATGTCTGCCAGCTAGACACTGAACCACTTCTCATTGGTCAGGACCTGCTTGAACGTCTAGCTCCCCTCATCGACCTCCAGAAGGGTCAACTGTGGGCCCAGGTGGACACACCTAAGCCCTGGAACCCAGATAGCAGCCGACCATCCTCCATTCTTGAAGTCAGCATAAGTGAGCCGCAAAACCCTTGTTCCAAGGTCATGCCCCTCCCTACGGCTCCCACAGACGATGACCGCCTGCAAAGGCATGAAACCGCTCCTGGAACTCCGTTCCGCACACATTCATCTTTTCTCTGCTCGCTGAAGAACGTCAGCCTGCAGCCATATGCACCACACATAGTTGGTGGTCTTACCATCAACTGCACCCACATCTCAGATGCTCGCCTTGCTCTTTGGTCTGAAAAGTCAGCCATCAGCCAGCAGACGTTTGAACACCTGCGTCAGAAGGACCCCCTTCTGGTCAGTGTGACACGTAGCCATCGGCTCTTGTCACCTACTTGGCCGCAGAGGCTCCTGAAAGCGCCAGAGGTCTGCTCTCTGACTATCCAACTTGGAGCAAGACAGCTCACACATACATTCAGCATCATACCACAGCTTGATCCACCTGCACTCATTGGAGCAGATCTGCTGGTTCGACTAGGTGCCCAGCTGGACACTTGCAATCAAGTCCTTTGGGCCAGGGCCACACCTTCCTCTGAGCCTCGCTCAGAAGGCCCTGAACACTTGCTGTCCGGTCAAACCATTCCACAGGCCTGCCGTGCAGTGGTTGAGGCCAGCACGGTTCTGCCCCCACAGGTCAAAGGAGTGCCTGTTCGTCTGACCCTGATGAAGCATCAGAAGCTGCCAGGCACCCAGGCCTTCTTCCAGCCATCACCACACTTCTTGGAGCTCAACTTAGCCGTCTGTGGCACGCCACTCTTGGAGCTGAACAATCGTTCTGCGTACTTGTTGGTCGAAAATCCGACCCAGAGTCCTATCCACATGCCGGCAGGAAAGCCCTTGGGCATGCTGATAGATAGCTCATTCCATGACTTTGAACTTTCAGTCCCCGTGATCGGACAACTTCCGTTGTTCTTGAACGACAGACAGGTTGGTGCAGACACATTCAGTACTTTCCCTTCACAAATGATTACCATCAAGCGGCATGAAGCCCTTCCTAAGGAACCCATTTGCAGTGCAACCTTAGATACTGACAGCGGTCAGTGTCTAACGGTTTTTGCAATAAATACTCAACCCTCTGAGTCACCGGTTGAAAGCCCGGAACACCAGAGACCCTCCTCCTCTGAACCTTATGACGGCTTCGAGGCCGAAGTCAGCCAGCAGCTTGACAAAGCGGATGCGCTGGAGTCAGAGGAGCAGAGAGCAGCGCTTAGAAGCCTGTTCTATGAGTTTCAGTCCATCTTATCCAGGGACTCCCTGGACTGTGGACTCACAAACCTGCACACGGTTCGCATTCCGACGAACCCGAATGCCCCTCCTACTTTTGTACGTCAGTACAAGATTCCCCTCGCTGCTTATGAGTCGATCCAGGAGATCCTCGATCAGCTGAAGGAGAAAAACATCATCAGAGAGTGTAACTCCACTTACAACTCTCCCATCTGGCCGGTTCTGAAACCGACTGGGAAATGGCGTCTCACCATAGACTATCGTGCACTGAACAAACAAGTACCTCTCTCCAGGTGGCCTATGATCCATTTAGATCAGGAGCTAGCCAGAGTCAGAGATGCTCGTTTCTTCTCTACGGTTGACATAGCCAACGGCTTCTGGACCATGAAGGTTGAGCCGGCGGACCAGTATAAACTGGCTTTCTCCTTTGGAAATCGCCAATATACTTGGAACCGCTGCCCCTTTGGCTACTCTAACTCACCTGCCGAGTTCAACATCTTCCTCCACAAAGCCATGTCAGATGCTGCTTCCAGAGGGAACCTCATATATGTCGATGACATCTTGATGAGGAGTCGAACCTTCGAGGAGCACCTGGCCGAACTCCGTCACGTGCTGCAACAGCTCGCTGACGCCGGAGCTAAATTGGCGATTCTCAAGGGACAGTGGTGTCGAACCAAAGTGGAGTATGTTGGACTGCTGGTTGGCCCTAATGGAGTCGAGCCCCAAGCGGGACGCATTAGAGCCATTCAGGACATCAAAGCCCCAGCTAATCTGACTGAACTCAGGAGCTTCCTCGGAGTCTGCAACTACTCCAGGCAGTTCATTGAGGAGTACGCTGAAACAGCGAGGCCCCTCACTGAGCTGCTTCGGAACGACACACCTTTCGTGTGGGACAGACCCCAAGAACTCTCCTTCCAGTTCCTAAAACAGAAGTTGGCGTCCGCACCCTGTCTGGCTTACCCAGACAAGGATAAAGAGTTCTACATAGAGGCTACTTTCTCCTCTCACTGCCTGAGCGCTGCTTTGAAGCAGAAACACGATCAGGACATGAGAGTTGTGGCATACGCCAGCAAGCCTCTGAGCAAGGTGGAACTCCAGTTCTCAGACTGCGAGAGAGCTCTCCTCTCTACAGTCTGGGCCGTCGAACACTTTCGTAGTTACATCGGTGGACAGAAAGTGATCATTGAAACGTGTCATCAGCCTGTCACCTTCCTAAACAGCCAGCGACTGCGCGAAGGAAGAGTGTCAAACAGCCGCATTGCGACGTGGATGATGGTGCTCCAAGGATACAACATTGAGGTCAAGTATGGTCAGAACACCAAGCTAGCGCTAGGACAAGGGCTAGCAGGCTGCCAGCACTGTGACTCTGACTCCGTCATGGGCCCCCTGGACACACCTGCCGCAGTCTACCCAACCGCATCCAATCATCGCTACTTTGATGAGAATGTTTGCCAAGGGCTTCCGAAAGTTTACACTGACGGATGCGCCTACCTTCACGAAGGCCAGCTCCGTGCCGGGGTTGGAGTCGTTTGGGTGGACTGTGACACTAAGCAACCAAATCACTACCGGTTGGGCCAAAAGTCTAGTCAGTACGCCGAAATTGCTGCAGTGTTGATAACCCTCCAGCAGGCGGCAGCCTTGGACATCACTCAAATCGTCCTTTGCTCTGATTCAAACTACGCTAGACACAGCTTCATTTCTCACTTCCCCATGTGGAAGGAGAACCACATGAAAAACTCCAGGAACAGAGACGTGAAACACTCGGAGTTATTCCTAGCGTGTGATCTGCTCACCACTGAGAAAGGCATAATGGTCTACTGGAAAAAGGTCAAAGGTCACTCCAGGACCCTAGGTCCGGAGAAAGATGGTAATGACGAAGCAGACCGCCTTGCTAAGCTCGGTGCTGACCAGGGAACCTGCTGGGAATTCAAAGACGAGTGGCTTCCACCCAAGGCCGTTCACGAGGTCTGCGCGATTACTCGTCGCCATGCTAAACAAGCAGACGAACCTCGGACCGTTGGGGTACCCGTGTTTCTAGGCAGAAAACCACAGGTCGCGGACCTAGTCACTATGCAGGAACAAGATCCTGACCTGAAGCTCATCCGCGAGCTTCTCCAAAAGGGCCCGATGTCTAAACAACCATCACCACCTACTGGCGCAAGCCGAGATTTGGTAACCCTGCATCGTCAACTCGCGCACCTGAAACTACAAAACGATTTGTTAGTTTACATGCGTGACGATCACAGCCCGCCGCGCTGGGTTGTTCCACTCGACCACAGAGGAGTAATGCTTGCCTACGCCCACGACGCTCCGGTCGGAGGTCACCGCGGAGCAAACGCTACCCTCGCGTCACTGACAGAAGTAGCATATTGGCCATCGATGTCCAAGGATGTACACAGCTATGTCCAAGGCTGCCTCATCTGTGCCCAGTTTCAACCCTCCCAGCCGCTTGCTAGAGCACCACTGCAACGCAGGGGAATAACCTTCCCTTGGTCCCACCTGCAGATCGACTGGGTTGGACCGGTTCCCAAATCGGCAAGAGGAAATAAATATATGCTAACTGTAACTTGCAGTTTCACAAAGTGGGTTGAGTGCCTTCCAGCGCCAAACGATACAGCCGTCACAACCGCTGTACTGCTGATTAACCACGTTTTCAGTCGATGGGGACTTCCACTCTGCATTGACTCTGACCGAGGAACTCATTTCACATCCAGTGTAATGACGTCCCTGTTTGAACTTTTGGGAGTGGAAGTGAGATTCCACCTCCCCTATCACCCACAGTCATCCGGACAGGTCGAACGGATGAACCGCACGGTCGTCTCTATGCTCAAAAAGTACGTCTGCTCCACTGGGAAGGACTGGGACGTCAAGCTCCCTCTGGTCCTGATGGCCATACGGTCCACTCCCCAGCGATCCACTGGGGTTACGCCCTTTGAGATGATGACCGGCAGACTGATGACTCTACCACTGCACCTCCTGTATCACCCAGAGGATGTCAGTGTTGCCACTGCCTATACCGCTCATCAGTATGTGGCAGACTTGAAAACACACCTCAGAGCTACGTTCGCGCACGCTCAGAAGAAACTGGAGACCAACGTGGAAGGCGCTAAAGCCTACTACGACCAAAAGACAACCGGCCGCGAATACGAGGTGGGTGACAAAGTATTCTACTTTCGGTTCGCCCAACCGGCACGCAAACCTAAGAAGTTCCTGCCCTGCTGGTCAGGACCATTTGAGATCGTGGCAAAACTCTCTCCAGTTGCATACAGGTTACGCATCACCAAAGCGAGACAGGAGCCTGTCTACAAATGGGTGCATGCAAACCAAATCAAACCCTACGTCAAACCATCCCCGCGGGTACAGAGACCAGACTCCCCGCAGGAGGTAGACGTAGTCGCTACATAGTTCTATGCATGGAAATGGAAAAGGGGGGGAAGTGCACGTTTAACCCACTAACATGTACTAACCGACAAAGAACCAAGCCCCCCCCCGCCGTCATTTTCACTAACCAAGAGAAACTCCTCCTAGAACGCTAACAGGAAGTACTTACTAAAACCTTACAGGGTACTCTTGTAACTGTCAACCTACATTCTGCTCTGATTAATGAATCTCTACGTGCAATCAAGACTTTGTCTGAAACCATACATCAGGATATTGTGTACACATGAGTGGTGAGAGATTTGATGCAGGACCTGCTCAGGGAAGTAAGTTCCACGCTGGACAGCTTGGTTGAAAGTCGTATTTCCCCGTACTTGGTACCACTGGACCTGCTCAAAGATAGCTTGACAGCTGCTACCCCTCTACTGTGCACCTTTCACAAATCCACCTAGCGTACAGCCTAAGTAGTGCAATTCCCATTCACGTTGATGCAGAAAAATTAGAACTCGGTTTCCTGTTAAATGTTCCCATAATTGAGACACCTCACATCTATAGGCTTAAGTCCATGCTAAACGTTGGTTTTTGGAAAAACGGTAAACATTTCCACCTTAAAACTCCGAGCTTCCTTGCTTACCAAGATGCTGATAGCAAACTCTATCTAACTCCTAACTTAGATTTATGCACAAAAACCAAAGATATTCACTGGGTGTGTCTTGGTAACCCATTTGTCCGAGACGTTGCCAATTATCAATGCGGCCTCAGGAGCGATGCGCCCCTGCAGAATTGCCAAGCTACGGTCACGTTAAAAGATGTTGACATGGATACCAGAGTGGAACGTGCAGGTGACAGATGGCTTATCAGCACCCCAGTAGACTCGGCCCTTGTAACTTATGACCAGCATAACGTTGCCACTGAGTTACAACTGCCGAACCAAACCTTTTTCCTCTCAGTTCCGCCAGGTGCAATTGTACACCTGGAAAACCTGGCACTCCATCACCTCAACCTCGAACAGCATGATTCGGAGATTGAGATCATGGACGCTTTCCAGGGTTATAACTTTACCATCGATTTAGAAATTGACCAACAATTACTGATTGAAGGAACCAAACTTGTTAAGTTCACACAAACCCCGCGTGAACTTACTTTGACGCCCATGAATAGATACCCAAGACGCTACACTGACACAGATTATACCACCTTAATCTGCACATTGGTCGCCCTGGGGATGGGATGGCTCATCACGGCCGTGATAGCTTATTCCGCCTACAGGCGTGTTAAGAAACTCCAAGATAAGATGCACTTGCTCACCTACGGTGTGCCTCGTGACCGCGTTCGGGGAGAATCCAAGCGTGAATGTACCACACCTGTCTAAAGGGGGTGAGAAACATTTTCTTTATTATTTTGTAACCCTAAGAGTAGTTCTCACTTTAGTCTACCTCACATTTTTATCTGAGTGTTGCATTATGTCACATTCTTTATAAGCTACACACTGAATGTATGACCTAAGAATGTATTTTATGAGACCTCAAGGTTGCTATGAATTTTCTTGGATGTTATATGTTACATGTTTTTTTTTGGGGGGGTTTTCTGTATTTTTGTTTCTTACTCGGTCACATATTGACTAGTGGTTATGTGCCGGCCCAGCTCAGTCTGTCAATGACTCTGTCTGACGCACCAGCACATTGTAGTACCTCTTAGTTTTATGGTCCTTGTTTTAGCCCAAAGACTGTCCTGATCCACCCTTTGGACCAAAAAGGGGGGAATCTTGGGACCACATAGGTCAATGCGCGTTTGCGAACTATGGACCTCGTACATCACCGCGTGATCCATAAACTGAACTGTATGGCCGGCGGTGAGATGCCTTTGTGTCCCCTCGTGGAGTTAACCGCCCACCGACCTTCCTCCTTCTACACTACTACCTCTCGCATGGACGACATCATCATTGCGCACCACCTGCGTGAGTGGCTTCTTCTCGTTATGCGCGTTGGGGACTATCCCGTTTCCTATCCTCTTTGTGCCTGACCAGGATCAAAGACCAAAGGCGCCAGGATCCAAGACAAAGACCAAAGACAAAGGCGTCCAAGGAGACCAACGTCCTAAGGGACAAACCCACCTGTGCTTCCGACAATCAAGTCGACCTACGTTCATGAGGAACAAACCCATCTGTGCTTCCGACGATCGAGCTTTGGGCGCGATCCCCGAAACCAAAAGGGGGAATGTTGAGGGTCTGACCTCATGAGAAAATTACTATGCAGTGATTTTCTCCAAAATGACTGTGCTTAAATTGCTCTGAAAAGCAAATAATCACATCAGCGCCAAGAAACTTCATTTCCCATGATGCTTTGCACACGGAAGCATTGGGATGATGTCACCGCCTAGTACCAGAAACACGTTCTGCGCATGTGCGGGAAGCCGTGGAGCTTTTCCCGCGAACTAAGACCATAAATCTTCAGCAGAGACAAAGAATCCTCGTTCTTTTGCCCAGGATACCTGGCGGTAAGGACACGCTTGTCAACGCTCCGACAACTTGAGCACGCGGAAGCTCTAAGTGCCAAGTTGAGCCACGCAACCGCTGGAAACTACACTCAACTCCATCGGGACCTGACTGGGAACGAGCGGAGCTCCATTCAGCTCTCAGAGACGCTCCGTGGAGAAACACTCGTGGAGCCAAACAACGGAGAAAGCATTAAACCGACGGATGACGCTGAAAACTGCGGAGAAAACGGAGAACCGTCAAATCATAACAGCGGGGACGCCTTGCTGCTTTGGTGATCAGAAAACTCATTTTTTTCTCTCTCCTTTTCTTCTCCCGTTTCCTCTATAGTCCAGAATAAGCAATAAAACCGCGCTATTGCTTAAAAAGTAGCTTCGTGTTTTCCTCTTTCGCTCCCAATTCGTCCTTCGGGTCATTTTGAAAGAATAAACTGCTTATTGATCATCGCTAATATCTTTAGTCGTCAGCTCTGGCCAGGTTGCCGACTCCTTTTAGATTAAACAATTTACAAGTGACCCTTTTGTTGTTTGTTAACTTTTGAAGTGTTTGAGTTAAGTTTTACTGTGATTCTAAGCCACTAAGTGTTCGGGAAAGTAGGAAACTTTACACATCCAGGTCTCCTGTTGAATGCGAGGGGAGGGGCAGAGCCCCACACACACTCACAGCTCACTTTCCCCCACCTACTCTGGGGAAACAAAGACCCATTCATCTCTCACACACACACACACACACACACACTCACTCACACACACCACACAAACACCTTGAACATTATTTTGAATATACATCCTTTTATTATATCACATGGTTATTATTCATTTATGCCACTGTTTATTCATTTGACAAATTGTTAATTAAACGTTATAAAATTCAGATTTTCATCTCCAGTAGCTTTGTTGTGTCGAAGAGAAGTCTCTGCTCCAAGGATTCTACGAACTTCAAGAAAGACTGATAAGAGTTTTGGATTCAATTTTTCCCCGGTAAAAGGGGAATGGTGCCCCGTATATCTAAGAATATCTTAATTAATTAATAAATCAGTAAATATTCCCATATTTACAGAATTTATTGAAGAATCCAAAAGTAAGTTGAAGCTTACTAATTGTTCGCTCCTAATAACCCCAACACTACTGCAGGAAAAAGTGGTAGAAGATTAATTTCATGTTTATCGTATTTTAAAAAGAACTGTTTCTTAGTGAGCTTGCTCTTTAACTGAGCCTTTGAGATAATCGCTAACTAGCCCTTTTTACAAGGCACACCGTGCCGGCAAATCAGCATAATATTACCACTACCGTGTGTATTATAAATGAGCCAAAACTGCATGGCGATGCGCAAATTTTGTGGCACTCGTTCTGCCTTGCTTGGTATTAATATTGCAGTAATTGTCTTTCTTATAAATGTCGATTGAGGGAGGTATCATGATCACATGGCGAGTTCCTACTGAGCGCCGGCCACCAAATATAATGAAGATGAACGCAAACACGGGCTAAGTTTTTCTTTTGTAAACAAAATCAGCTGAGACAGCAAACTGGAGCAACGCAGCACTCCAGGAGCTTGTCTCTATTAGAGCTGGAGCACACACCAGAGACTGCACGGGGACGGTGGAGGACAGACACCTTTAATGAGCGCTGCTTTGATTGCAAAAAAAAAAAAAAAAACCCGCAAGTTTGTCCAAGATATTGCAGAGACTGTACCCCATAGGGGGTCTAACCCCTTCTTTCTACCGGAGCCGTCAGCAGCACGTTACTGCAGCAGACCCTCTTGCTAGCGTAAGCTGCTGCTTGGCCCTTCCCACGAGACGCGAAGCAGCAGGGGAGCAGCTGTCACCGACAGAGCACGAAGTCACACAAGTGACTTCGTCAGTAAACACAACAACAAGCAGGAGAAAACTACAACATGGCTCCAAAAGGTTTGTTTTTCATGTTCTGTCCGTTTCATAATCTCCCATACGGACCTGAAAAACAAAGGAGACCGCTAGCTAGGTGATAACTTCTCACGGGGACGCACATTTAGTAACTTTTTTTAAAAGTAAAGCAACCGGAAGGCAGTAAGTTTCTTTATTCTGAAAATCTCGGGAGCTTCACTCCGTTTCCGTGTCCGATTTCCTGTCTTTCCTTCCCCAAAAATGTCGAACTTGACCCGTTTCAGAGGCATCGCGCGTAGAAAATAGAACCGGCGCGTAAGGGCCGCGACATGCTGCTCCTGAGACGCGGCCGACTCGCGCTGCTGACGGCTCCGGTGGAAAAGGTTCTGTTGACCACAGCGGTTCCTATCAGCAGCTATGACGTGCTGCTGCAGTAATATGCTGCTGACGGCTCCGGTGGAAAGAAGGGGTAAGTCTTCTCCCTTTCCGGTCGGCTCATGGATCCCCGGAAGAACGAAAAAACTAATTTAAGTCAATGGGGCTAAAAATGCTATTTTCTAATCCGCTTTGCCTTACACCCTGGATCACACATATGTTATACTGCAATGTAAATGAAAACTAATGATGGGTGTTTGGACCATGCCAGCCACGTACTTTGAGATTTATCAGCTTGTAAAAGTTCGTAATTAGCATGACCACAAACAAGACATCGGCACGTCGCATATGTGACAAACACAATCTTCTCTCCCCTAGCATAGATGCTACTCACCAAATGGCCAGATTTATGGTAGTTCTTTCCTCCTGTGGAAAAGATTTGAAGTTTGCTGAACTGACAGCCATTTTCTCTCTGGTTTCCTCAGTGTCTGTTTCGATGACGTCACTTTCGTGAAGTGCATTTGTAGTCCTGGACTTATTTTTATACAAAACCTAAAATAGCGTTTCCCGCGTGCAAAAATAAGCGTTTTCAAAATGCTTCTTTAAAATTAACAGATATCATATGGGAAATCCATGGAATGTAACAAGTGGAATTAGAAAATAGCGTTTTTAGCCCCGCTGATTTGCATTCATTTTTTCTTTCAGGGGACCCATGGTCCGGAAGTAGATGGGCGTGGCTTAGGCTCCCTTTATTTCTTTTATACCACCATCACCAAATCTTTTGTAGAAAGGACACGACCGCGCCACATTACTGCCACGGTCTGACCACTTAAACGACCTCAGTCTCCCTGACGCCGCCACGGCGTTGCAGCCAATTGACAGCTTTGTTTTGTAAAACGGTCAACTGAAAAATCACATCATACATGTCTTTAGGGCTGCAACAAACGATTATTTGGATAATCGATTAATCGGATGGGGTCTCGACACGATTAATCGATTAATCGGATTACATGGGGAAATTTTTAAAAACTGCTAGGGAAACGTTATTTCTCTCCTTCCTTCACTTTATTTAACACAACATTATTAGAAAACAGTTCAATAGCAGAAAAACAACATGCCATCACCTAAATTGTCTTACAAGGTGTATAGACAGAGACCCTAAGCTACATCTATCTGTGACCTAAAATGCTTGGTCCAAGTTAAACAGCTTAAGGGCAATTCTCATCTGTTTTGTTTGATCTCATCTGTTAATATTTATTTTAAATGTAATTAAACATAGGCTGTGAATTAATCAAAATTGATCACTATTTCCAAAACTGACTGAAAAAATACCAAATAAAACAAAAGTAAATGAATGCCATCCTCCTTGTGATGATGCCCTGGGCAACTGCCATAAAGTCACATCAAGAAATGCTGCTGATCATTCCAATGATCCCAAATAGACTCACATTAGGCCACATGAAAGCAACTGAACCCAAAAATATATTAACCAGTATATAACTGCACTCTCACACAACACGCCTGCAGCAACAGTTAGGACTCCTCCCTCCCTTTTAAAAGCGTTTTTGCTTCTGAGGACATTGTGGTTGTAAAACCACATGCTAGTAGTCTGGCCCCGGTGTGATCAACCAGTTTCTGCGGGAATGTGACGGCGGAACCAGGGCCAGATTAACACTTTGTTGTACCCTGGGCAACAATATTCAAGGGCTCCATCATCACGACCCAAGGATCACCATAATGTGGTCACATACAGAATATTTTACTGTAATATGCAGTAAATATACTCAATACTTGAATGCCTGACAACACGTAACCCGCCCAGAGTAACCTTTGACCCACCTCGTGTGGACTGACCAATGAGGAGAGGGTCTTAACTTGAGGCCCTCTCTTCATTGGTCAGTCTGCATGAGACTGACTCTCAACTGACATTCAGTCGTAGGCAGCGAAGCGTCTCTGTGCAGCGCAAAAGCCCGGGTGGACAGTTTGTTTAATATAGGGTGACCATATTTCCATTTCCAAACAAGAGGACAGGGGATCTGTGCCTATGACGTCACACTATGGCAACGCCACACAAACCATGTTGGGACCCATTTTTTGTAAGAACTAAATTAATATCAGATTCTGCCAATTAAAGGGCTCTAAAACTATTCATATGTAAATATTTTGCATATTTAATGCAAAATCTAATTTTTCTGCTTTAGTGCTGCAACAAGGTTTTATTAATAATAAATTATTATACCTTTTGTTTTACTACAGCATCGGTAAGCTTCCTGTGCACAGATTATTAAGGATGCTTGTTTCAGCTGTGAGATTAGACGATAGGATCAATGAAAAAATAAGTTGTCACACACTCCATGGAAACTTTCAGAGAATCCACAAATAGTGGCTTTCAAATGGTTTTGTTACTTTTTGCAAGTTTTTAAAAGAAGCAGATGAGACAGCATGTCTGATAATTTAGTTTTTCATCTGATAATATTAGAACATGTCAGTAATGTCTGAGGGGCTTTTATAAACACTGTATAACTAACACTCCTGGAGAGGGTAGGAATTACACAGAGGCTTCTGGGGAGCCCAGTTATGGGGTGGGGGTGGGGGGCATTTTGCCTTGGCCCCCAAAATGTCTTGAAACGGCCCTGGGTGTGTGACTGAGTTTTGAAGGTGATCTGAATTGTATCAGATGTATAAATATGACGTGTATAACTTATTGTTTTTTACTGGTAAAAATGTGTCGTGGAGATAAATCTACCTACATTTGACTTTTCAACACTTTGTTTTGTTTTCTTGTTTTTATTTAACTATTTTCCTGTCCTGTCTGTCTCTCATCTTCCTGCATCTCCTCATAATTCTCTTTTGGAAGAGTTGTGCGACACAACAAATCGATGACGCAATTCGTTGCCAACGCTTTTAGTAATCGATTTTCATCGAATTTATCGATTCGTTGTTGCAGCCCTACATGTCTTTAATTTACCCATAGTAATGTAGTCTGATGATGTCAAGCTTACAATAATAAAATGTTTTAGGGGCAGAAAACATGACCTCAACATAAAAGTTTTGTGTTTCCATCCTTTAGTTTGCAGAACTTCTTATCAAATTCTGTGCCAGGCTCTAGCCAGTTATAACCTTAAGTCTTTCCATGGCTGCGCATCGACATTTTTCCTCTTTGAGTCATCTCGTGGATGCTCTTTGAGATTTAGGTCTTTTAAGGCTGTTCCAAGGCTTTGATGGGTGAGATATTTTTTCAGCAGGCGTTGTGTGTTCTTCGGATCATTATCCACACTGAAAGACCAACTTCTTCACATCTTCCGCCTGACTTTTAGCTCAAATTCCTCCATACACAGCAGAAATTACTCCTTTGAAAACTTGGTTAAAACACACCAAAAGCTAATATTATTGAGTTACAGCTCCTCACTAAATACTTTTGTAGAATGAAATCTGTAAACAAATTAATCTCTCCTGAAGCGTTGTCGTGCATTAACAAATAGCTGATTACGGTTTACTATGCATTCTAATGAGTTCATCTTATTGGTGCTATAAAAAGCAAGCGCTGCACAAATCATGATTACTGTTCCATTCCAGAAACATGACAAAGCAGCACAACCTGGAAGGCCGCTTCGTAAATATGACCGTGTGCAAATTTATCCAGTTTGTATCCAGAAATTCATACAGGAGGATGTATGCAGATGGATTTATTTGGGTTGAAACACACACATTAAAATCTTTATGCAACTGATCTTAAAAACAGTAAAATAGCCCATTTTCCATTGAGTTTGCATATATTTCATCTTTGCAGTAACAGTTGTGTCAAAGGCTACAAATGACAACAAGGAAGCCATGAGGATGGGAAGTGGTCGTGGGCAGGAGGAAGTCACTGATTGGATCTCCAAATATAATTTTCCATTAGAGCTCATCTCTTCCAGGCCCAGAGGCTGCTTCATTAGAGAAATGTAATGATTCTCTTCGTTAACTGTCATGATTTGCAGACCTTTGTACCTCTTTTCCGCCCACTAACTCATATTTTACGTGGATAATCTGCATCCATATGTAACAAATAAGCTTTGATCTGCTGCTAATAAAGAGCTGGTGGGGTTTAAATACTCAGTGTGGACTGTTTTGAGTTTTCCCTGCATCTCAGAATACAAACGGATATTTGTTTTTAGAAAGGAACAGTGAAGTGATATCAATGGGATATTTGCTGAGAAAATAAATAATTTTACATGATACAGCCACAGAAAAGCAAGATTTTCTGCAAAGAAACACAAAACTGTTCAACAGCAACTAAATGCAACAACACATGGCATATCCCACTGTGTCATCAATTATTGAACACGGCCAAGCCAAAATCCAGAAATGGTGTGTGGAAAAACACGCTTGAAAGGAAATAGCAGGTAACTAGCAGCTACAGATTTAGCCAAAAGCACTTCAATTTTCAACTAAGTTCGGCCAAAAAGTGGGTCGTGCAATAAGAAAACAATCCCAACGCAGCAGCAAATCTACACCAGGTTGAGAAAAAATTCAGATCCAATTAAAATGATGTGATGGAAGCTCAAAATGAACTGAACAACTGAAGCAAATTATAATAAACAATTGCTTCAAATTCCTCATAATCATGAAGAATAAACAACTGTTTCACAAGCTCAGTTTTGTACACACACTACACACTAGATAGTTTTGTGGAGGTGTTCTGGGGGGAGCTCTTTACCCGTTTAACGGTTGTTAGCTGTAATGCTAATGGTTAGCATCTTCAGTGTGCCAACCATCAATAAAAAGCACAAAGCAAGAAGAAGAAAAAGAACAAGTTTGATTTTTGTGTTGGCATCATGGTGGAGCCTGGAAGTAAAATTAAGAGAATAAAGTCTTTGAAGGTGAAGCAAAGAGCTAAAACCATAGAACATCGACGTGGCCTACGCTAGTTTGAGGGAGCTAAAGCAGGCTACAAAATCACGGACTAATAGTGGCCTGGCTTTGTTGCTACTGGATAACTGTTTTTGTTTTTAGTATTAGTTGGTTCATGTTAGAGCAAGCTCGTTTTTAGTAGGGATGTTCAGATCCGATCATGTGATTTTCAGGAAATCAGAATCAGTAGGACAATTTATGTTTACATATTTCTTCCTAAACGAGTGATGTTTTATGGCAGAAAAACTAAAGAAATGACAAATACAGGAAGAAATAAATTCAATAATGATTCAAAACTTAAAGGACAACTCTATTGTGTTCTTTTTTCTTAACGCATTTGTAAAGTATCGGGTCCAGACTCAGTATCGGCAGATTCTAAACATCAAATGACTCGGAATCGAAAAACGTGGTCGGATCATCCCTAGTTGTTGGTGCTAGTTACAGCAGGCTGCTGCAGGGTTATTTATACCGGTTGTAATTCTACTTTCAACTAGTAAGGGGAGCAGCAGGAAACAGCTGTGTGTTACTTTAATGGGGCACATTCATCTGGGGTTGTATTTATTTAAAGTGAGGGTCAAGGCCTGGGTGGGGACGTATTTCTTCCACACTTCCTGTTAGGAAAAAGCTTCTGAAAGCGGCATCTCCTGGTGGACCGAGAGAGCGGCACTGAGGCACTGAACTGAAATATTAAATTTAAAGTAAGTTGCACTTAACTGCCACACTAATGATTACATGCGTACAGCACCATTAGACACTCGTCTATACAGGTTATCAGCAAAAACAAGTTAATTTAGGTGCTACTTGCTCTTTAAATTAGAAATCTAATAAAGAGCTAAAAAAACAGCTTTCTAAAGCATTCATCGTGCTTACAGCCTAATCTTACCCCAGGGTGGATTCTGTAAAAACATAAAAAATAATAAATACTGAATTGAGAACATTTTGATCTACTGAGAGACGTTTCACCCCTGACACACGAACAGACTCTGTACTGTACACGGTTCTCATAATAAATGAAGCTAGAGATTGACAGCTCTGTGCTCATGCAAGGCCCTTTTTAAGTGGTTGCCATGCCAGCTCCGCAGCAGTCAGTGACTCCATGTTAAAACCACAAGCTCTTAGAGCCACACTATGAATAATTCACCACTGCTAACAGAGAGAGGAGTCCTCACTCGCAGCATTTTGGAAAAATTAGTTCCAAACACGAACGCTGCCATCAAGAGGAGAATAAACAGCTTCAACGGACAACGGTCCTCAATGAGGTCATTTTATTCAATAGGAGAGTGAAAACAGGTCAGATCTCCCACAATCCTCGATTGCTGCATTTTGCCCTCGTTAGCAATTCCAATTGAGCGTGGTTCAGGTTTATGCAACTAATCATGTATGAAAATCATTGCAGAGACGCATTGAGTTCCCAAACTGGGATCTTCTCCCACATAAAGAAAAGAAATAAATCAAAGCAATTTAAGCAGTTTGAACGGTGTGCTTACCTGGATCACCTCAATCTAAAGCAACAGCTCTGAGGAAGTACTTTATAGCCTTTTGCATGCAGGCACTCCTTGATTCATATGAATCCAAGAAGCCACACTCGTGTTCCTCCACAGGGCTGGAGAGCAGCACCTTTTTCTGGCTGTTTTTATGAAATTTTAATGATGTGGTTTGTACTTGCCCATAAACACAAGCCAGTGTGCTCTTTTAAAGGGATACTACTCAACTTATTCATATTTTTTTAATTATTTTCTCAAACCAGCATGTGCTGAAATAACCCTTCACAGACCCCTACCATTTTCTGTTGCCAGAATACCGCACCTGCAACTTCTGAGTTGCCAGTCCGGACCCTGTTGGCGCTGGAGTCTGCTTCCAGGACGTTTTCTGTATATTTTAGATAATGAACACAGTGATGAATCACTCCTGTGGAAACTAAGAAGGGGAAGAAATTTCAGCTGTTATGGGCTCGACACACGGGAGGCAACATCGCCTCCCCTCCATTCATTTTCAATGAGACAAGCGCGACAAAGCGATAATCGTGGGTCTCCCTCCTATCAAGCGAAATGCGAAAAACGTGCGTGTGAAATTTTGCGCTCGTGCACGTGTCGTGCACAGGCGACCCAGCGACGCGATCCCAGAAAGTTGAAACATTTTCAACTTTTCATCGCTGTCGCTCGGACGAGGACCAATCAACGGAGGTTTCATTCACTGACCAATGAGCGGACAGGATGCTCCGTACACCTCCGAGCAAACATGAAGGAGAAGTTGATTATTATTATGTTCATAAAGTAAAATCAGAAGTAAGATTTCACATAGCTCTAGCAGCACCTTGTGAAACATCATATCTACCACTTTATTAACTCTGAACCGCTTAAATAACCTTAATTCCCTCCAACCTGACACAGCCAAACAAAACGGAAGTTTCGATTTCGCCACGGAACAGAACGCGTAGACGGCTTTGCCGCTGGCCGCTGCCGCGGATCGCCTCCCATGTGTCCGGTAATAAAAGAGACAGCGACAAATTTCGCTGATCGCGGTCGTTTGTCGCCTCCCGTGTGTCGAGCCCATCAGGTTAAAGAACTCACAGAGTAGAAAAGTTTCACTTTTGTTTCCACAAACAGACACTAGGGGGCGCTAAAAGCCAGTGCTGCAGACATTTATTGAACCATTATTGAAGTAAAAACTAAATATCTGTGCCTCTCCTCCTCCTTCAGACCAGATTAGCTGATTCAACTGATCAACACACCCCATCACCCCAAAACACAACATTTCTGCTCTAAACATGGTCATGCGTGATGTAAAAGAAAACAGCATCTGTGTTTAATCTTTCACCCTGCTGCTTTATTAGTGTGCTCTGCAAGTGAACACCATGAATACAGCTACTTTCTTTACAGGAATATATACACAAAGAGCAAAATGTGTGCTGCTATTTTGCACAAAGATCCCTTTAGTTAAATCTGTGCAGAAAAAAATCACGTTTGAGCTTTAGTTAAGTTTGGATTAGGACTTGGGAAGGCAACAGACTAACAGCTGAAGTCTTCTCCTGCCATCTGTTCACAAAACTATTCAGATGGACATAATTATCTTCTTTTTAAGCGTCCTGCAGTCCTAGCACAAACTTGACTCTAGATTCATTTATATCAAGTAGATGCACAGAGATGCTGTGACTATACTTGCATAAGCATCCTTCCAGATATTTTATAAAGTTTTTTTAATGTCTGTATTCAAACATCTCAGTTCCCTTGCAATGGCAAACTGTTGTGTTTAAGTGCTGATAAATTGATGCACATCAACTCCCTGGTATAAAAACCAGGACTAAAGTAGGTTACAAACCATTTCCTGCAGCAGAACAGCTTTTTGGGTCAGAAACTAATCTGAAGATAGATGCAGGCCATCGGCAGGAACGTCGGACAATTTCAAGACAACTCTTCATCTTCTGAAGTAAAAGAAAACAGAAAAAAAGGAAAGTTTTACACAACGCAGGATGTAGCTTGCAGCTCGAGTCGTTGGTGCTTAATGTCATGATCGCAGCTAGAAGTTACTTATGAAAAAATGACTAACCCTAGCTTGTCTCAGTCTGAAACTAAAATCACACACACACACACACACACACACACACACACACACACACACACACACACACACACACACACACACACACACACACACACACACACACACACACACACACACACACACACACACACACACACACACACACACACACACACACACACACACACACACACACACACACACACACACACACACACACACACACACACACACACACACACACACACACACACACACCTGTTTGCAGTAAGTACGTAAACAATAACTGATTAAAAGCCTGTCCTCCGTGACCGGGCAGCAATCAGCCGTAGTTGGTCTGTTACGTTCAGACACAAAACACACGGTCGACGCACGGCACGGCAGCGCTCACTAAAAACAGAACCGTTTGAGAAGACGAGATTTGCATAAAAAGAGCTGAAGCTGCCCACTTCTCCCCTTCACAACCAAAGAATGCCAAACCTCGAGACATTGATCTGGCGTCCAACTCAAACAGATTCAGGTTCACTGAGTAATGTGATAAACAAGTGGGTTTGGCTGAAAAAGGAGTCCCGCATTCAGACTTTGCACAAGTCTGACAACCTCACAGCACAAAAACGATAAAAGCCCCCTCTCCATCTGGCGTGAGAGGTATTTATTCAGCCGTTCTTTTTTAAGCCCCCAAAGACAATAAAGAGCTGACAAGAAGGCAGAAAGAATCCACGCTCTTCTGTTATTTGCTCACATCCTTCTCCCTGTGTGTGACGCCGTTTGCACACCCACTCTTAAAGAGAGACAGAGGGAGAGAGGAGGGACACGGAGCAGCACACAGAGCCAGTCTGTTTGCAGCTCCCACCTCACTGGAGCTCCTCTGCCAGACAGCGCTCACCCATCAGCCGCCACACTCCCTCAAACTCCTCTCCTCTCACTGCGCGACAGCTGACAACACGCTCCGCTCCCCCGGCTGCGCCGCAGGACCAACATTCAACCGGGAAGACAAAACACGGACCCGATTCCAAACGAGCAGGGACGCCAGCTTTAAGGAGGAGGCTGGGTTGAGGCTGGAGGGGGTGACTGGAGAATGGAATGGAACCTCAGAAGGATGGAAAGTGAATTGAGGCACATCAACCCAGACCTGCTGCAGCCCAGCAAAAGCTTCAAGAAGCCCTCTTCAGGTACCATCACCCTAAATGTAGGGGGGTTCCTTTACACCGCCCATCGGACCACCCTTTCCAAGCACCTGGGGTCCTTCCTGGAGGAGCTGGCCAATGGTAAAAAGCCCGTTCAGCACACCGACTCTATGGGTAACCCCTTCATTGACAGAGATGGCCCAGTTTTTCGTCATGTTCTCAACTATCTCAGAACCGGAGAGCTGCAGCTACCTGATGACTTTCGGGAGGCGGGGCTTCTGCGGCGGGAAGCTGACTTTTACCGGTTGAGTGAACTGGTTGAAGCAGTCATCGAATGGGAAAGCCAACGAGCCGCGCAGCGAGAGCCCGCGTTTTTGGAGGTGACAGATAGCCACGACAGGTCCCAGGGCCTCAAGGTGTACTGCAGCGACGCCACCTTCATAGAGAAGGTGAAGGCACGGCTGGTGCAGATCTCCAAGAGCCGCCTGGATGGCTTTCCAGAAGAGTTCGTAGTGTCGTCCAACGTGATCCAGTTCCGCCACTTCATCAAGTCGGAGCCTGGCTCGCGGCTCGTTCTGAAGGAGGACAGCACCTTCTTGTGCACGCTTGACTGTCTGAAACTAGAAACGGTGATGCTAGCTTTAAAATCCGGCTTCAAGTTGGTAACCAGCCTCGACAGCAGCAAAGGCTCCGTGGTGGCGGCCGAGGCCCTGCACTTTGTCAAATAGAACAAGAAGGAAAAGTAGATCAGCAAGGAGGGAACTCCTGATTCTCTTGCAGATGTAAAACTAAGATGTTGTGACGTGTTTGGTAGGAGATGGAGAACAGGTGGGGTGGACTAGCAACAATGTTTGTGTCTTTACTGCAAAGTGGTGACATATAAATAAAGTTCAGAGTGGTTGTTTACAGCAGAATGACAAAAAGCGACTCTGCTCTGTGTGTGTGTGTGTGTGTGTGTGTGTGTGTGTGTGTGTGTGTGTGTGTGTGTGTGCGTGTGTGCGTGCGTGCGTGCGTGTGAGAGAGAGACAGAGGTAGAGTGTGCTGATGAGTGCGGGTGTGAGTTGCTGCGCTGCATTGGTGTAATAGCTCATGTTTAGCTTGTTAGCCATTTGAAGCCCGAAGGTTGATTCGGAAAGTCGAGCTTCACCAGAGAGCCGTGGTTATTGTAAAGGGCTTTGCACCCAGCATGATGCATGTGCACTGAATAAACCGTGTGTTTGTCAGCGCTGTGAGCCTCTGTGCAGATGGTGTCACAACTATTTTAAATGTGAATATTTTACAAATAAAACAATCAAACTCTTATTTTCGTGTGTTTTTTATCTGATAACTAGCACATCAGAGAGTTCTGTAACTGCTACCAACTGAGCAACACTGCAGCTTCATCTTGTTTACAAAAGAGAGCCATGAACCAACTAGACACTCACTCACAGCTAATTAATAAGTCTGATGGTAAAAACTCTCTTCTTTCCCATTTGGAGCAGAAAGCCACACAGAGTGTAGGGTACATTAAACTCATCTGAACAGCAGAGGGTGTCCTTTTCTTGGTTTCCTTCCAGTCTGCACCAATAGTTTCAAATCAAAACATTTTACACAACTGTTTGGTGCACATAAATATACTGTGTATAACGCTGTAATAACGCTTTGTATGTCTGCTCCTACAACTGGAAAATAACCTGAAAAATACCATACACTCGATTCAAATCAAAGCAAACATGGTGTTGGACGTTACATAGAAAATTCCATGACTGGCTCCAGGTTGGGATGTAGAGGTGAAACTGGAAAAACGACAATATGGTGCAAAGACTCATTTATGTCAGTAATCCAGCTGACATGGAGTCTAGAATACTGAGCCTTTTCACAATTTTCTAATTATCTGAGATTGTGAATGTGGGGTTTTCAGCCATAATCGTCACAAATAACAAATAAAGGCTTGAAATATTTCACTTTCATCTCAGTGGTGCCCAGTCCTGGTCCTGGAGGGCCGGAATCCAACAAGTTCTAGTGTTAACCCCGCTTCAACACACCTGATTTCAATCAGCCGGTGACTAGCAGGCTTCTGCAGCGCCCGATGAGCTGCTGCACAGGTGATTCAACCAGTGGAACAGAGAAACCACTAAAACATGCTGGATACCGGCCCTCCAGGACCAGGATCAGGCACCCCGGTCCATCTCATATATTAGTATCACCTTTTAAGTTGAATTACTGAAATAAATGAACTTTTGCACCAAATTCTAACTCTTGACTTTCACCTGCATGGATGATCGAGAGAAAATGTCTAATGTATTCATAACATCTCTACTTCTTCAGCCTGCAGGATTTCTGCTGATAAAACCTTCTAAGGATCTATGCAAGGGCGGAAATCCCATTTCAATTTGGGGGGGGGGGGGGGGGGGGGCATGAAAAAAATGCTCTCTACATACAACACTGTATGTCCTTATAAGAGACGGACCTGTGACTCTGTGCCTGTGTCTGACAGGCTCTGGCTGCCTGTGAGTGACTGGACTTTGCCTAATGAAACCATTTAGAAACAGTTTCATAGGCATTTCATTTCATTTCTTTAGATGTCTTTATCAAAATGCAAGTTTCTACTTACTTGACGTTCTGAAGCATTAAAAAAACGACCTGATGTCTGCCGTTTTTCATTTCTCTGCCATTTCAACTGACCTGGTCTGCTGACAGTTGGACAGCAACACATACACAGATGCAATATTGTCATTAGAACGGAGCTGGAGAATATTGATCAACAATAATATCTTGCCAATTTTGTACATCTCCATGAGCGTCCTTTCTTTTTGTTTTCATTTCAATAACAAGACTGTGGCCTAAAACGGAATAAGCAATTCAGAATAAAGATTTAAACGTAGATCGTTAATAGTTGAAGCAACATGTCCTGAAATGACACGGCCATTAGCTGACCAGCAGCTACACGTGTGGACGGATGCAAAGCATTAATTTTAGGTACTAAAACATATCTAACTTTTTCACAACAAAGAGAGAGAACATAACATGTCAAATTAAAATTTTATTAAATCACATAACATGAAAGCTACTAAAATCCAAATAGTTCCATATTGATTTTAATATATTTGAAATTTTCCTTCTAAATATGGCTAGAAAAAATAACAAACTTCAAATCAGCTTTCACAAGTCAAGTATCAAAATGACTGAAATCTCTTTAATAAATCATAGAAATGTTTGTAGGCTATTAGAGAATAACTCTGTAATATTTAATAACTTTATCTAAGTCCTACTGAACGAAAACATGCACAAAATCTAAAAATATATTCTTGAAATATTTGTTTCATTTTAATAATAAAAATAAAAAACTTTTACTTTACAAATACACTAAACACATACATTATAGTTTATCTTTCAGTTTAATTGATCTCTCACTTTTCTCAGTTTTCATAGTGTTTTTGGGTCTGTGTGGCCAACGGGATCTTTGGCTCTATGTTTTACACTGAGAGCTTCGAGCAACGTGCCTCCACCACACGTTTGCTGCTACCAGTTCATCCCTAAGCTGCACGGTGCACCTGCACTTTGACATATTGTAAACAGCTGCAGAGCCTGGGGAAGACGGGATAAGAGCGGTTAAACGCTGTGGTATTCCATACATCGGACCAGTTAGTTTTGATTCTACCATATTCATCTGCTAAATAGGATGAAACACGGACATTTCCATCGATCATGAAAGCGTACGTGTCCGGAAAAAGGAACTTTTGATCACCTTAGTGAATGGAATAATAGCGGAATAATCCTGGAATGACCAGCGAACATGAAGTGACCACTTTTTTTTTTTACTGTAGTGGTGGTGGTCTGTCATAAAGGGACCTCCGACCGGTGATCAAAATCTAAAGATCATCGGTGTCTATGTTTGACATTTATGACCACATTTGACATACATATTTAAATTTGTAGAACAAGCGTGTGATTATTGACTTACTGCTGGAAACTGCTGGCTTTTTGATTCCCGACTCCTGTGAGCCTGCAGGCGGGCAGAGCCGGTGTCGGTACAAGATCTGCTCGGGTACAAGATCTGCTCGGGTACAAGATCTGCTCGGGTGCAAGATCTGCTCGGGTGCAAGATCTGCTCGGGTGCAAGATCTGCTCGGGTGCAAGATCTGCTCGGGGTCCTTCGACTGCCGATGGCGTCAAAGTACGGCAAACCCACTCGGACAAAATACACTACACATCTATACTGTTGGAAAGAATTTAGCAGTTTCGTTATTAAAATAATGTTTCTTAAGACGTAAGTTTGTGTTTATAATGGTATTTGTAAAATAAAACACTATATTGTATTCATAATGTTGAACTCCTCTTTGAGCACATCCCTTGAAGGATCATAGGTATTAGCAACACCTGTGAAATTGTATTTGCAGGAAAGAAGTGTGTCCCGTTTATTGAAGTATTTTGTGTTTAGAGTTTTTGACGTCTTGTCCATGTGTAGTTCAGTTACGCTCATAGCTGCTAGCCAAAACTCTGGAGTTAAAAGTTTTCTGGCTTTACTAAAATACCTGTCTGTACTTATTTGATTGATGGTAGTTTTACTTTCTATTAGACTCCAAATGTAATCATTTGGCACGTTTCTAATTCATAATTTGTAATAATGTAATCGGTGATATTAGCATTAGCATTCCAATGGGTTTTTACACGTATATTAGCATTGTGCTAACCACTCCCTGCCAAATTGCAGCCTTTGCGATTAGAAAATCTCCTTTTGTCACATTTAATTACACATGCAGTTAATCGTTCAGCCCTAATGTACATGCAGCTCTATGCTAAAAGTGTATTTTCAAAGAGGTAATGATGGATTTCTTTGTAAAAGTTGTCCATCTTTCCAACAGAAAGATTTGCCTGGACCAACGTAACGTGATTACGTAATTCCGTAAGGTTCATGTTCAGCCAATCAACTACTTTGACGTCATCGGCAGTCGACGGACCCCGAGCAGATCTTGTACAGACACCAGCAGCCCCGCCCGTTGGAAACAGCGTGTGTGGACCGACCGTACCAAGTTGAGGAATGGGGGGGACACACACACACACACACTGTTTTGTATTTGCAGACTAGCTTTTACGTTGTAGTTTTAGAAGACAATACGGGTTTACTGATAGCATTTATGTGTTTACAATAACTTTTGTGGGGGGGACAACTTTGTGTGAGGGGGGGATGCCCTGATGTATAGGGATGGGTACAGAATTCGGTACTTTTTAAGGTACCGACCGAATTCCAAAGTACCGACCGAGCACCGATTCACGTCATTTCAAACGGTGCCTCGTTTCGGTACCCGTCCATCATAAAGAGAACTTGCCAAGACAGCTGCGCATGCGCAAGAGCGTTATGTCGTCGCTCGCTGCGAACCAGTTGTAAACTGAGCAGCATGGTAGAAAGAACGCACGCTACAGCTTGGGTCCACTTCACTAAATGTGATGGGTAACTGGGTGATGATGAAACCAGCGACAACGATCTAAGTGAGACATCCTCATCTTAATCTGCTCCGGTAGGTAAATATAATTAGCTTGATATGTTATCTTCCGTTTCGCTAATGGTGCGTTCGCTTTCTCCTCGGAACTCCGAATTCCTGACTAGAAGAACATGAACGCGCTCTAAAGTTTGGCTTCACTTTACTAAATACGACGGGTGATTGGGTGAAGATGAAACCAGTGACAACGATCTAAGTGTGAGGCATCATCGTTTTAATCTGCTCCAGCAGCTAAATAAACTGTTTAAGATAATGTTAGCTTGGTATGTTAGCTTCCATTGCTACCATTGTTATCAGCTAATGGTGCGTTCGCTTTCTCCTCGGAAATTCTAACTTCCCAGTAGGAAAAATCAAATGAAAAAAGATGGCAAAAGGAATGAAGATACAGTAAATTTAGTTCACAGTAAAGATGTTTGCTTCAGTTTAATTATCAGCTTATAAAACTACAAGGACGATGTTAAAATACAAACAGTTGAATGTTATTTATCGTGATATTTATCAAATATGGTTATATATTGAGAAAAATATATATTTAATTTAAAAAAAATTAAAAATATTAAACACTCAAAAGTATCGAAAATTGGTACCGTTAAGTACCGGTATCGATTCGTAGGTACCGGGAATTAGTACCGGATCGATTCAAATGTCAAAGGTACCCATCCCTACGATGTACATCTGAAGGTTGTACGGTACCGCCTGATGACATCACAGAACATTATGAAAAACACCTGAGATTAAAACCATCCATTAAAAATGTTTAATGTATATTTCATATTTTTATCACATCATGAAAGATTTTATTCAACAGAAGTATCTGAAAGTTTTAGGTACACACCTAGAACACACCTTTACATAAGCTGCTCCTCCACTTTCATGGGTTACCATGGTGACACAGCTCATGACTGTGGCACGAGGAGCAGAAAGTGTGCCTGTAAAGCTCCTGTTTTGTAAAACGTGGCTCAGAGTCGTGCAACAAAAAAAACACACGCTTCTCTTTCTTAAGCATATTCTAATCCCACATATCTACTTTTTCACAAAACATTAAGTCCACTGGTGGTCCACCTGACATCAGATTTTTTTTTATTCTACAAAAACACCTTTTTACTCTTTTCTCATTCTAAAGTTTCTTCCTTTTGTCCAAAACTGTCAAAGATCAACATTTCACTAAAGGCACTAAAACAGACTAATCAGTGGAATGCATTTAACTCGTTGTATAAAATTACTCACATGTAAATTACAATTATACAAAACGCACTCCACTTTTCCATACGCACCAGAAACACAACTTTAACACCAACGCTGCTAATTTCAGTTCATCCACTTAGGGTGAGAACCAAACCAGTCTCTAAATCTCAGGTTTTTAAAGAAACAAAGTAAAGATTCTCTGTACTGAATTAAAAAGCAGCTCTGGCACTAAATGATGCTGCTCGTGCCAAAGCAAATGCAAAACAAGTCTAGCCTGGCTTTTTCTCAAACAACGTGCAACTGGGATGTGTCATAATCCATTTATGAAAGCTTGTGGGAGTGGAAACCTTTACATGTATATTTTCCAAGCAATAATCTCATGTCCTCACTAGGAAGAACACGTCTTCATAAAGAAGCTCCAGCTCTTGCTGCCTGTTTGAACTTTTAATTGCAGCGCTTTCTCTGTGGGGAGATTGGCCTGAAATGAACAGCATCACTCACTTTACCTCTAACTGTGCTTTCCCCGCTGGCAGGCAATGTCGTCAAACCGACGGCCCAGCCTTCGCCACCTTCTACGTGACTCATACGCCCACTTTCATGTCTGACATCAGGCGAACCTCCAGCCCAGTCAACAAACATGCACAGAACACCAAGAGCGACTGGGTGCAAAGTGAGCACTTTTGCTGTCAGCAACACCCAACAACACCTAACCTCCTGCATCAAATTAGCAGCGAGTTCAATCTGATCCACGCCTCATCAGGAGTAAGACGAGGCGTGCAGATAAGAATGGTGAAAAGAAGCCATAAATACAATAAAGGGAGAAAAAAACAGTCCTATTTCAGTCTTTTCACCTGTTGCCGGGTAAACTCCGGTTCTCCATCATGCTGCAGACCTGCTCTCCCCTCAGCCTCCAAAGCATCGTGTGACCCCAGTCGTGTGGCTTCAACTGAGCCAGAAAAATGACCAACATGCCTCAGATTCCTCTCTGTCAACTGAAAAAGTGAAGAAGCTGTGGCTTTGAAGGAGGAGATGAGATGATAAACATGAGGGGAAAGAGAGGTCACGCCTCTTTCATCTCCGCTTTAAAGCTCAGAAACAGATACAGAACAGCAAGAGCGTGGAAATCCGTCAACCTCTCCTTTGTGTTTCTGCTGTAGGAGAAACTATGCCAGTGTAGGCTGAGGATGTGCCACTGTTTGTTCCCAGTTCAGGTTCCCTCAACCATCCAGATGTTTTTACAGCAGCTGGATTCAGGCTTTTGACAAAAACCTAAAAAAAAAATAGCTCAGAAAATGCTTTCATCTTTGGCCAAACTTTTCAGCATTGTTCCGCCATTTAATTTTCTCAATTTAAATCAAACCCGAAGAGTTTATAAAGATCAGTATTAGATCACCTCATCGGTGCTTGGCTGAAACCACCACACTATCTTTACTCCAGCTTGATGTTCGATTCAGGAGGCTACGTCCGCTTGATCGTCTCATAGAAAATGCTGTTTTATTAAACATTCAATCACAGTCGGTGCATAGCAGATCAACTGGTTTATTCTTTTTTTTTCTCCAATGACCAACTCTGATAATTTAACGGGTTAAAGGTTTGGAACACTGAATAATTTTTTCTGATAATAATCAGTCCCTCAGATCTACGTTTGTCACTTAACAGTCATACTCTCATTTATCTCGACTCACAACAAGGAAGGCTGTTGTTGCTTTAGCATCCAGGAAACAGCAGAGAACGTCTCAGCTAGTAGAAGCTAACCATTAGCATTAGCAACTCCACCACACAGCAGAACTCCTCCAGTCTTCTGTCATTTGTTGAGATAAAACATCAACGTTGCAGAGCAAACGGAGTCCAATCAAAGACGAGATGTCCAAATATCAGGAAATTAGACTCCAGATCCTTCCGTCTGAAGCTCTACTCTGACTTGGCTCACTTCTAGTTCCTGAAACAAGCACACCAGGGCTTTTCACCCACTTACAACGATTTAATTCCTACTAGAGACCACTGCAAATAAATTGATTAAATGGGCGAACCACACCTTTAAGATATTAATCTGGATGTTTGGTGGTTGTGTGTAATATTTGCACACATGCTAAAACTTCACACACCCTGAGATCTTTGAGTTTTCTAAATGGGGGTGACGACTCCTGGTTAGAAATTACTGTGCCAACTCATCTGAAAGCCTTTGGATATTTAATTGCTATTTCTGTACAATTATTTATGAACGGAATAGCTTGGATATGAAAGAACACTTTGAATAGGCAAAAAGAAATGCTTCAAAGGCCGTCAAATGATTCGTTTCAGGTGTAAAGAGTGTTATTCAGACACAATTATAGGCTGCAGACAATAAAACTGAAACCCTCTACTTAACAGCTTTTTAGGACAGAATCGTTCAGGTCTCTGTGCTGTTTAGTAAAAACCTCCCACACAACACAAAAATAATACAAACATTAGAGCTGTGCATCACTGAGAGCCCATAAACGTATTTAATAATGAATTCAGCCGACTTGAGCTCTGTTCTAACAGGAACATTTCTAACATGTGGGCGGCACCATAAATGACTAATATTAGGACCATTTATCGTTTTCTAATCAAAATGGCTTTTTTTACCCCAACATTCCTGAATGAACCAGGATCTGTTGTGGCAATAGTTTTACACATCCGGGGTTTTTCCCAGGTTTTAAAAGTGTAACGACAGCAGCAGCCCGATTCTCCAGCAGACAGAGCTGCACATTCAGTCATTTTCCCCTTTTCTTCTTCTTTTGGAGAGCTGCTGCAGTTGGTTCTAATAATGCCTGTGGTCGCCCGTCTCTGGTGCTAAATCTCCGTCCCTCACTCGGCATCGGGAGTGAGCGCGAGACAGAGAGGCCGATTCTCTGGCTTCCTGCAAAAGCTGGATGGGTTTTACCGTAATAACACTAAGTGGACCAGAAAGCACAACTTCTCTTATTATAAAAACTATTTTTCTGAAACTGTTGCTGAATTACAGAAATTCAAAATAAGCATGCCGAATGTGTCACAAGTTTGGGGTTGTAGTTGTGTTTTTGTGTGAAAAAAAAGAATCAGCCTTGGTAGAACAAACCAGGCCAATCTCTGAATGAATGTTTGATTGGTAACACTTTAGTTTCGGGAACACAAATTAACCATTAATTAGCTGCCAATTAATATGCATATTAGTAGACTACTAAGTCTGAATTAGTCATTATTAAGCTATTATTAGATGCTTACCAATAATTCTAACATTAACAGGCCACAAATTAAGAGTTTTATCAAAATAAGCCATTCATAATGGTTTGTTAACTGAAAGTAAACAGTTTGTTGATGATTAACGCACATACTAACTAGACACATTCTTGATTACAAGTGGTTACTTGATTGTTGCTTAGGCTCTATTAACAAGTGGAGTTTGGTGTTTATTTACATAATACCAGAACATAATATTTTTGGTTATTAATGCAGAATAACTATTCCCCTTAAATTACTTCTTTAAAAGCCACATATTGCTTTGAGCTAATTAGTATGTGCGTTAATCAGCAACAAACAGTTTACTTTCGGTGAATAGCCCATTTTTAATTTATGGCCTGTTAATGTTAAAATTACAGGATTGATAAGCACCCAATAATAGCTTAATAATGACTAATTCAGACTAAGTAGTCCACTAATGTGCACATTCGAAATCAACTCTTACCTTCAGTTTTCCTCCTCGTATTATTAGAGTAGCTTTTAAATGCAACCTTTTCATATTTTTACATTATTTTCTTGAGTCAGCATGTCCTAAAATGACTCATTACAGGATAAATGAAAAGTCACTTGGGTCCCCTCCACCCCATGACAAGGATATTGCACTTGCAACTTCAGAGTTGCTGGTCTGGTCCCTGTGGGACTTAGTAAAGTGGAGCTTAGATGCCTGGTGCTGCAGTCAGCTTCCAGCACATTTCCTTCATGTTTTAGATCATGAACAGAGCTAATTTGTTTGATTTAGTGATGAATCGTTGCTGTAGAAACTAATGAAGGCAGAGGAGACATTTCAGCTGCTACATTAAACTAGGATTACTTAGCAATTTCAGCTTAAATTTTGTCCGTTAGGGCTGGGCGATATGGCCTAAAATCAATATCACGATTTTGTCATCATCGTCGTCGTCTTCCTCCGCTTATCCGGGTCTGGGTCGTGGGGGGCAGCATCCCAACTAGGGAGCTAAAGACCTTCCTCTCCCCGGCCTTCTCCACCAGCTCCTCCGGCAGGACCCCAAGGCGTTCCTGGACCAGATTGGAAATGTAACCTCTCCAACGTGGCCTGGGTCGACCCGGGGGCCTCCTGCCGGCAGGACATGCCCGAAACATCTCCCCAGGGAGGCGTCCAGGAGGCATCCTGACCAGATGCCCAAACCACCTCAACTGGCTCCTTTCGATCCGGAGGAGCAGCGGTTCTACTCCGAGTCCCTCTCAAATGTCCGAGCTCCTCACCCTATCTCTAAGGCTGAGCCCGGCCACCCTACGGAGGAAACTCATTTCGGCCGCTTGTATCCGCGATCTCGTTCTTTCGATCATTACCCAAAGCTCATGACCATAGGTGAGGATTGGGACGTAGATCGACCGGTAAATCAAGAGCCTGGCTTTCTGGCTCAGCTCCTTCTTCACCACGACAGATCGGCTCAGCGTCCGCATCACTGCAGATGCTGAACCAATCCACCTGTCGATCTCCCGATCCCTCCTACCCTCACTCGTGAACAAGACCCCAAGATACTTAAACTCCTCCACTTGAGGTAGGACCTCTCTCCCGTCCCAGAGTTGGCAAGCCACCCTTTTCTGGTCGAGAACCATGGTCTCAGATTTGGGGTGCTGATCCTCATCCCAGCCGCGTCACACTCGGCCGCGAACCTACCCAGCAAAAGTTGAAGGTCAGAGCTGGATGAAGCTAGGAGGACCACATCATCCGCAAAAAGCAGAGATGAGATTCTCCTGCCACCAAACTCAACACACTCCACACCACGGCTGCGCCTAGAAATTCTGTCCATAAAAGTGATGAACAGAACCGGTGACAAAGGGCAGCCCTGGCAGAGTCTAACCCTCACTGGGAACAGGTCCGACTTACTACCGGCTATGCGGACCAAACTCGCGCTCCTCTGGTAAAGGGACTGAATGGCCCTTAACAGAAAGCTGCCCACCCTATACTCCTGGAGCGTCCCCCACAGGGTGCCCCTGGGAACACGGTCATAAGCGTTCTCCAAATCCACAAAACACATGTGGATTGGTTGGGCAAACTCCCATGCCCCCTCCATCACCCTTGCAAAGGTATAGAGCTGGTCCACAGTTCCACCGCCAGGACGAAAACCACATTGCTCCTCCTAAATCTGAGAGTCAACTATCGATCGGACCCTCCTCTCCAGTACCTTGGAGTAGACCTTTCCAGGGAGACTGAGGAGTGTGATCCCCCTATAGTTGGAACACACCCTCAGGTCACCCTTCTTAAAGATGGGGACCACCACCCCGGTCTGCTACTCCACAGGAACTGCCCCCGATGACCACGCAATGTTGCAGAGACGTGTCGACCATGACAGCCCTAAAATATCCATAGCCTTGAGATACCCAGGACGAATCTCATCCGCCCCCAGTGCATCGCCGTTGTGTAGTTGTTTGACTACCTCAGCAACTTCTGCCCCTGAGATTGGACAGTCCATCCCCAGGTCTCCCGGCTCTGGTTCCTCCTCGGAATGCGCATAAGTGGGATTGAGGAGCTCCTCAAAGTATTCCATCCACCATCCGACTACAGCCCCAGTTGACGTCAGCAGCTCCCCATCCCCACTGTAAACAGTGTGAGCGAGTTGCTGCCTTCCTCTCCTGAGGTGCCGGACAGTTTGCCAGAACCTCTTTCGAACCGATCGATAATCTTTCTCCATGGCCTCACCAAACTCCTCCCATGCCCGAGATTTTGCCTCGGCAACTGCCACTGCTGCACCCCGTTTGGCTATCTGGTAACTGTCTGCTGCCTCCGGAGACCCACAGACCAGCCACGCCCTGTAGGCCTCCTTCAGCCTGACGGCTCCCCGAACCTCTAGTGTCCACCAGCGGGTACGGGGTTGCCGCCACGACTGGCACCGGCCACCTTGCGACTACAGCTAGCAACAGCTGCAATCAAGAATCGCAGAGTGGAACAAGGCCCACTCGGAGTCAATGCCCCCCACTGCTCTCGGGACACGGTCAAAGCTCTGCCGGAGGTGGGAGTTGAAGACCGTCTTATTAGGTTCTTCTGCCAGGCGTTCCCAGCAGACCCTCACTATGCGTTTGGGTCTGCCAGGTCTACGCGGCACCTTCCCCTGCCATCTGATCCAACTCACAACCAGGTGGTAATCAGTTGACAGCTCTGCTCCTCTCTTCACTCGGGTGTCCAAAACATACGGCCACAGGTCAGATGATATGACTACAAAGTCTATCATCGACCTGCGACCTAGGCTGCCCTGGTACCAAGTGTACCGATGGGCATCCTTTTGTTCGAACATGGTGTTCGTTATGGCCAAACTGCGGCTTGCACAGAAGTCCAATAATGATGCACCACTTGAGTTCAGATCAGGCGGGCCGTTCCTCCCAATCACACCCCTCCAGGTCATGCTGTCATCGCCCACGTGAGCATTGAAGTCCCCCAGCAGGACAATGGAGTCCCCTGATGGAGCACTATCTAGCACTCGTCCCAGGGACTCCAAAAAGGGTGGGTACTCTGAACTGATATTTGGCCCATAAGCACAAACAACAGTCAGGACCTGTTCCCCGACCCGAGGGCGCAGGAAAGCTACCCTCTCGTCCCCCGGTGTAAACCCCAACACACAGGCAGTCTTGGGGCTAACAAAAAGCCAACCCCGGTCCTCCGCCTCTCACCCGGAGCAACTCCAGCAAAGGAGAGTGTCCAACCCTCTCAAGGACTTGGGTCCCAGAGCCAATGCTATGGGTCGAGGTGAGTCCGACTATATCTAGCCGGTACCGCTCAACCTCTGCCACAAGCTCCTGCTCCTGCTCCTTCCCCGCCAGCGAGGTGACGTTTCATGTCCCAAAAACCAGTTTTCTTGTCCGAGGATCAGACCGCCAAGGCTCCCGCCTTGGTCTGCCACCCGATCCACATTGCACCGGACCCTTCATGTTCCTCCTGCGGGTGGTGGGTCCACAGTTGGATGAGCCCATGTATCCGGTTCGGGCTGGGCCCGGCCGGGCCCCATGGGTGAAAGCCCGGCCAACAGGCGCTCGCTCACGTGCCCCAACCCCAGGCCTGGCTCCAGGGTGGGACCCCAGTAACCCTCCGAGCCAGGTACTCCAACTCTTTCAATTTACTTCCATGAAAGATCCAAGGACTTCACCTTGATAATGATAAATGAATGATAACTTCATGCAAACTCAAACAAAAGTTGGGGCTGTCACGTGACTCGTGGTGGTATAGCTCCTTAAAGGGATACTAATGTCTCAAACCTACACACATCTTTTTACTTTATTATCAAATTTGTTGACATGGAAAAAACAATAGATAAGTCAGAGATTTCAATAACGATAAAGTTTCTATTTATTGCCCATGCAGCCCTAGTGTCTGTTTAGTCGAACCCAAAGCAAAACTTATCTCCTTGCTGTGCATTCATCTTTTTAACACCTTAAACTAACAGCTGAAATGTCTCCGGCGCCTTCATTAGTGTCTACAGGAGCGATTCATCACTAAATCAAACAAATCAGCTGTGTTCACGATTTAAAACATGCAGGAAGTAGACTGCAGCACCAGGCATGCAAGCTCCAATTTATCAAGTCCAACAGGGACCGTACCAGCAACTCTGAAGTTAGGGTATTAGTGACTTTTTATTAACTGTAGCAGGTTATTTTAGCACATACTGGCTTAAGAAAATGATTTAAAAATATTAAAAAAATTGCATAGCATGTCTTACAGTGTTAAAAAGTCAAAAGCACAGTGAGGAGCTTAGTTTCACTTTTGGTTTTACTAAACCGTGCCATCAATTTGCTGCAACACTGAAGAGGCATCAGGTAGCCTTAGGTCATTTATAAGTGGTCAGACAGATAATTACCGCTTTACTTCTACCAAGAGAGGCGGAACGAATGCTGCAAAATTCGCACATCGCCACGCCGGCATGGCGTGTTTATAAGACACATAGTTGTGGTAATATTACGCAGATTAGCCGGCTCGGTGTGTCTTGCTTAACAGACACTAGAGGATGCTAAAAGGAAGCTGCCTAATATCCCTTTAATATTTTGATGGTGTGACATCATTTCCTGTCATGTTTGTAGATACTTGACTTGAAGAAAATGGTGAATCGAATTGAATCTTTTCCTAAAATCTTTAAGCCCCTAACTCATATACCTCTAAACACCACTGGGTTTCTGAATTCATTAGTAAAGAAAGACGAAAACAAAACACCGGCTGTTATTTGGATCAGAAATGATGGAATGGGAACAAAGATTTATATGAAAAAACATGCAAAATCTATATAACAGCTGTTTGGGATCAAATTAAAATTCATTAAGTGGAAAGAAGCAAAAAAACTCCTCCACTACATCTTGCATCACTAAAAAACCTTTCCGTCTCTCAGCAGCCTTGCACAAGGTCGCAATTGGTTTCCACTGGCGACGCAGCCCCCTATCATTATCCTGACTGTCACATGTCTGATGCAGCAGCGCACAGCAGAAGTTGGACAAATCTTTATTTTAAGAGCCGGGGCAGAAACGAGAACACAGACGACGTTTTTCTGACTAAACATTAGCTGGACTGTGTTTTTACTTCAGGCCATAAACAAGCATCTCTGGGAATAACACGCCAGTGATTCAGCTCAAAGTGAAGTCTGCAAACATTTTGTTCCCTTGAATGAAGACTTCAGCAATCAGGTGAACCTGTGTGTGTTTTTGCAGCATCTCGCGGTGGGTTTATACCAATATTGACACACGTGCACTGTGGGTACAAGCAAGCGTGCTCGTTTCTCACCCGCAGCATAAACATTCCAACAAGACGTTTACACAGACAGGCTTTTAGGCGGCCTTTCACACATTTTAGATCTATAGTAGCATGATTTCTTGCTCCTTCCACAGAATCCATTTAAATAACATGTCTAGTAAAAGAAGGATCAATGCACATTCACCTTCATGCATCAAAAAATAAAATTGTTTGAGTAAAAGAAAGAAGGTCGAATTTTTAGACATTTTTCTACTTAACATTATTTGGATGTTTCGGCTCTTTTTCAGTGCACACCGTCTTGCAGGAAGCTTATCCCCGCAAGTGTGTGTTTTCTTGTACTTTGATGTTACTCTGTTTAGGATGTTGGTGGTTTTCCAGACATGACAGGTTTTTCTGCAACACAGTTGTGATGAAAAACTAACCACACTTCCGCAAATAAAGCAAGACTGGAAATGAAAATTTGTTTTTAGCGCCGTTATTAAGAGTTGACACCTTCTGAGGAAGTGTCTCCAACACTAAGAGCCTGACGATGAGAAGAAACTGGAGAGATGAATAAAGACGGAGTCATTTTTACTCGTGAAAGTCTGTTTATGCATGCCAACCAGGAGGATAATGCTCTCTATCAGCACTGACTTTCTTTTTCCTACACAATAACTACGTTTCTTTAAGCATTTGTTGGTACAACTCAATGAGGCTCATCTTGCTGCATGACTCAAATTCTTTGACATTTCTGTCACAGAAAATTTTTAATTGGGATATTAAGCAGCAGGAATGAGGAACTTTCTCCAAAAAATGACTAATTTAAACCGAACATTAGTATTACTCAACATGCTGAAATAAAAGTAACGTGAAGAATATTCTCCCTGCTTTTCTTGATCATGAATATCTTTGCTGTGCTCCGACTGACAGAGCTGCTGGCATCCACGGTCCCTACAGATGGTTCTGCAACCCATTTCCAGCTCGATAAGCACCAGCAACCTTTTGCCAAGGCCCTTTGAAATCTTCTTTGTCCTGACCACTTTACACCTCATCAAATGTGTTGCAAATATCAGACTTTACCAACTGGCCGCCCACTCGCACCTGATTTAAATCTTGTTCCTTGGAAAACACCAGATTCAAATTAAACCCGTTTCTACCACTTTGCTTGTTTTTACCGTTCAACAGTCAAATACAGTTCATGAGCAAAAATGTTAAGTAAACATTCTTAAAAATAAATCAGAAAATAGCAGAAGAACAATTGTATCTATTTGCACCTAAAAGGCAGATTTCTGTGCGAGTGGTGAAAGGTGCAGCAGGAGGGAGCTGACTGCTTCAACCAGCTTGTGAAGATGCCCGAGAGGTTTGAGTTCTCTGAAAGCAGAAACTCCGAAGCCTCAGTGGATCAAAGTAGGCAGCTTCAACTCTTCTAACAAAATACAGAAGAGCCGCTCTTTGACGTCAGCCACCAAAACCTGTTGGCACCAAAACGGGACCAAAGATGGAAGCCAAACATGAATCCACCTGAGTGAGGGTGGACAATTATTGGACTTAGAAATTATGCTTTATGTCTGCTTCATATTAGAGTCATCATGGATATCAGTCACAAAATGCTTAGCTATTCATGAATTGCTGTTTTTGAAGTTCTTCACTGAATCAGCTCCAACAATGGGCCCAGAATCCAGCCTGAATGGTAACATGAAGCCAAAACGGCAGGTGGTTTAGAATATTTATTCTCTGCGTACACAGATATCTGTTGTTGTTGGGTTAATTCAAAGATTTGATGTGATTATTTAAGCCAACAATATCTCAAATCCTCTGATTTGTTCTAAAGTGAAAACCGAGGCAGTTAAATTAATATAAAGAAAGCTCATATTTCAAACACAAAGCTAAATAAGGTGCTCATTCTCCTAAAAATTTAGGAACTGGTGTTTTTAGACACAAAAACGAAGGAATCATTTGACTCCATTGTGTCATTATGTTGTTTATGAAAGACGGAATGATGATAAATTACAATAGAAAAAAAACAGAAATTAGAATTATTTTTTCATTTCTTGAAGATTAACTTTAAAACACATAAAATGTGACTAAACCTAAGTGAAATTTTAAAAATCCATCCATCCATCCATTTTCATCCGCTTATCCGGAGTCGGGTCGTGGAGCAGTAGCCTAAGGCGAGAGGCCCAGACTTCCCTCTCCCCAGCCACTGGGCCAGCTCCTCCGGGGGAATCCCAAGGCGTTCCCTGGCCAGGTGAGAGACATAGTCCCTCCACCGTGCCCTGGGTCTACCTTTAGGTCTCCTCCCGGTTGGACGTGCCCTGAAAACCTCACCAGGGAGGCGTCCAGGAGGCATCCTGACCAGATGCCCGAGCCACCTCAACTGGCTCCTCTCGATGTGGAGGAGCACATTTTAAAAATCCACAGTTTTAATATTTTACTCTTGTTTGTCTCTTTTCCTAATCTACAGTCCTACTTGAGTTTTCTTAAGCCTGACGTAAATTTCCCACATGTTGACTACAAGTCGCTTTGTAGGGGAAAAAAAAGCTCTGGTGCACTTGTTTCAGGGACTAGAAGTGAGCCAGAGTAGACGGCAGGATTTGGTGTCTTGTTTCCTGATATTTGGACATCGCTCCTCTGATTGGCTAACAGCAACATGACTCTACCACTGACTCTGTTTACGTTTCAACGCTGAAGTTTTATCTCCACAAATAACACAAGCCTGGAAGAGTTCTGCCATCGTGGTGAAGTTGCTAATGCTAACGTTTAGCTTCTAGTAGCCCAAACATCCTCTGCCATTTCCTGGACATTAAACCAACAACAGCCTTCCCGTCGCGAGTCAAGACAGGCGAGTCCATGAAAGTAGCTTTCCGGCGTTTTCCCCTTTCAGAAATTATGTAGGATTTTTCAGAAACCCCTTAAAGTGATTATCTTATCATGTACTGTGATTTAAGTAAGCAATACTTTTTTTGTTTGTTTTGTTTTTTTTTTTTTTTTTTTGCTAAGCACGCCCCCTGCCCCGCAGAGCTCCAAGCAATAAGAAACTGAGCACCAACCAGAACTAACCAATAGCGTTAAACTGCCGCTTACGTGCTTCAAATTTGAGGACGTACCTCAGCTGATGCAGAGCTGATGAACTTTTCACGGACGAGTGTTTATATATAAATATATGAAAACTAGGGCCGGGACTTTAATTCGTTAATTATGATTAATTAATTAGAAAAAATAACGCGTTAAAAAAATTTACGCATTTAATCGCAGCTTGCATTTCGAGCACGGCGGAACCTTATCATTGCACGACTTCCTCGTAGACTGAATATCACTGACGCACACAACAATACACAGTGCTAATGGCTACTAAAACGGAATAAAAACAGAAAGAAGTAGCCTTGCTTGGACTGATGCAGGATTTAGGAAAAGCGTTAGTCTCTTTTCTTAACTTGGAAAAAACAATTTCCAGACAACAACGGAGTCCGTGTCACGGACATTTTTCAGAGATCGTCTCTGCTGCGGCTGCCCAGTGGCACCGGAAACTTTACAAAAGTTGCGGTAAGCTATATTTTTAACATCTACGTAACATCTGTGCAGCGCTGAAAGCACCAGACAGAATAATTCTGTGCCCTAACAGTAGTTTATGAAAGTAGTCAGACAAACGAGAGGCACCTGGCTGTCGCTGGGAGAACGCTCCGTGTTCTCACTACTCTGTAAACAATCACAAACAACGTGTCTTAAAGTTGAAAACAGAAGTTTAAGTTAAAACAGAAACACTCAAACTTTTCTGATGATTTTCTAAACAATTCTGTCGGGGAATTATGTGTTTCTGAGACGAGTCTCTGTCTAAACATCACATGCATTACTATCATTAAACAGCGAGGTGTATTGAAGCTGTCATCAGCTAAGGGACGGATGCTCAAGTGCATCAGGGGCAGCGAGGAACGAGGAAGTTGTGATCAGGCTGGAGATAACACCAGATTCGCTACTGCAGGCGTGAATCTGCGGGTCTGCAGCATCCCCTTCTTAACATGACATCTGGACTTCCCATGTAAGGAAGGTCCGCTCACCTGTTCGTCAGATCATTATTTCCTCGCCATGATCTTTAATCTTCCCATCAACCTCCAGTCATCCAACTGGAACCAGTTAGTGTTCCTGATCATTCTCAGAATATTCCATGCCTGCTCTGGTTTTAAAAGTTAGTACATTTAAGTCCTAGATCATATTTGTGCCTGTTCTACTGTCATGTTGAAGGATTATTATTTATGTGTTTTTACTACATTATGAGTAGAAATGCTCATAAAAACTCCCAATTATACAAACAAGTGAAACTGGAAAAATTAGAATCTGGTGCAAAGTCAAATTTATTTCAGTCATTCATCTAGACAGAGTTTTGCTTTGAGAGCACATTTTCCTTAATGATTAAAATGCCATTAATTTAGATTAATTAATTACAACGCCTGTAATTAATTAGATTAAAATTTTTAATCAAGTCCCAGCCCCAATGAAAACACAATCTGACATGAGAAAAATACTTGTAAAACAATATGTTTAGCTCTGTTTGTTGGCTACAGAAGCACACTCAGAAACAAGAAGTCACCATCTTAAATAGTTTGACTATTTGTGTGATATGTTTGTCAGCCACTAGATGGTGGCGTCGGACAAGAGAAATACTCTAGAAAGATACTTTAAATGACAATGTGACCTACGTAGATCTGTCAGCTTTTTCAAATCCTAGAGTTTCACCATCTACTTTCTATCAGAAGCTGATGCAGGAGATCATCACATGGTTTTAGAAATCAAAAAAGTACAAGAGTAAATCTGTAGCGTCACTTCTTTCAAACAAAACCACCACGAACCCTTCTCAAAGCAAATCTTGCACAAGTTCATAATCTGGTGACATGTTCCGTTTTCAGTCCTTTCAAAGCTCTCAAGGATTTTAAAGTTTCATAGAGAAGCCTCTGGCAGCTGCCGTCGTACTATAACAGGGCAGTAAATTACATCTGGCTTACTGTTCTCCGCTGCAGGCTTCTGTGGCAGAAAAGCCTGTTGCATAGCAACCCCTTAATCAATACCCGGTCCTCATCCGGAACAATGCGGAGCCACGAGAGAAGAAATAATGGAGGAATATTTATCTAGCAGCATCACGGTACAAAGAACATGCCAGACATTATTCGTGTACGTATCAGTCACCGACGTTCTCCGTTGGCAACTGCTTGATGTTGTTGGCTGATTGAAAACTTGCATAACAGAGAGGAAGAAATGAAATATACAGACCGTGAACTGTTTGAAATACAGTGGTTAAGACGCTGCGTCTTTGGCTGAATCTTTTCCAACTCCTGGACAAATTTAGAAGAACTGCTTCTTGATGGACCACAAAGTCCTTGTTGTTGTAATACTTTTTAAACTATATTGAGTTTTATATGTTAGATTAAAAAAAACTTTTATTGGAAAGTCTTGAGTTTCTGAGGAGAACTTGGTTTTAAAAGTTTACTACTGGGAACTTTTACTTCTAGAAAAATTACAAGAAAGTTTCAAATGTGCCATTGTAAGGAAGACAGCATCCTACATTTAGCTGATTATTTGGATAAGGCAATGCAAAACAAGATTTTATTAAAAATTAAGAAACATTGTTGATGAAAAGTTGATTAAAAAAAGATTAATGATTGTCTTATGAACTGTCCATGGTCCTGAACCATGAATGCCTTTTAAATGAGCTTTTATTTGTTTTATATTATAACTAAACTTTCAATCCAACTCTTGTTTTTGTTAAATTTAATTAAAGTTAATTTTTCCAAGCTTCCAGTGGTTTCTTAATTGCATAAGGTTTATTTGATAATAAGTAGGTATATTCAAACATAAATAAAACTTTAGAAACCTGATCGAATGTTTTTGTTCTACATGCAGCTCATAAACAGGCCTGAGTTTACTTGTTACCATATTGAGACAAACAAGGTCAGAGCCTGCATTTTGAAATAAACTCATGAATTCAATTACAACTAGGGAGGTTCCGATCCGATCACATGATTTATAAAAAATTGGAATCGGTGAAGATCAGATTTAAATTTATAAAGCAACAAATATGACTACATTTATCCTGAGATTTTCAAACAGAATAACAATTATTTAGTTTTAATCTCAGCATGTTCTATATCAGTATTCTTTATTTCTTGGAAGAAAACACTTTTACCTCAATTTATGGCAGACGAGGATTCAGACACCAAAACATGAAGCTGTTAGTAGGCTAAGGCAGAGCTATTGGTCCTCACAGAAGAGCTAAACTGTACTTGGTGGTATTTTAAACGGGACAGCGATGGCAGTGTATCAGCCACTTGTAATGTGTGCATAATGGGCATTTAACATGCTGGAAAAGATGGCTGCATGATAAGCTGCCTTCAAAACAAATAATTTGTCTTTCGGGTCTCCTTCGGCTTATTTTTCTTCTGGCGTCACCACGGCGAATTATCAGTCTTCATTAAGTCCCAGTTCACATCTTCATCTCTAACAGGAACACGGAGCCAGCCAACAGTGAAAGATACGTTAATAAACAGAGAAATTCGGACAGCAAAATGTCAAGTTTCTCATTCTGCAGCACCAGAGCAGACTGCACCAATCATAGACATGAATATGTAGACATGCCATTGGGTGCTGGTTAGCGTAGCAGCGTCGCCACTAAAGTGGGTGTTTTTCTCACGCTCCAAACCCAACTGGAGTCAACATTTTAATTATCATGCCATACCATATATCGACCTAGTTAAAAATTATAATAAATTTGTGTCTTTATGTTTCTTTTTTAATGCTTATTCCTAAAGAAACTATATTTCAACATAAATCAGAAAAATTGTGAGAATTTTCTATGCCCGTTTCCTTGCAATGCAGAAGCAATTTGCTGGGTTTCTTATATAGGAATCTTTTTACTGATTGGCTTAATGAACTGGGGTCTCATTTATAAAACATGACGTAGAATCCTTACTAAAACTGTACGTAAGCTCAGCAAAAACATGTACTTACGCCAAGTAGGTTAGTGACCTATAAAGCATGGAGTACACACAGCTTCGCGCAATCTCCGCTTTATAAATCAGAAACTTCCTCGGAATGTGCTCAGGTGTTTTTGGATCACATCCCGCCCTCAACACGCCCCCTTTCTGCCAAAAATGGTCAATGTAAAGTTCCTTGTGGATCTCATGCATATACATAAGCCGGCTCGTTTTCTTTCATAAATCCCAAAGTTTGCGTGGAAAGTTGCTTACGCAGTTTTCCGACCCCATTTTGTGCGTAAGCAAGCTTTATAAACGAGGCCCCAGAACTGTACTGAAATGTTTAAGCACCTTGAGATGACTCGTCGTAATTTGGCGCCATTTAACAATAGAATTTTACTGAGTTCTGTTCTACGCTAATGCTAAAGATTTGTTTGAAAAAAATAAATTCTTATTAATCCAAACCTGCAATATAATATTTGAAGACATGTTCAGCTTTTGAAAATACATTTTTAAACAAAAATCCTGACATCTTCAAATCTCACTTACAAGAATACAGAAAGCATTAAAGATTGACAGAAATAGTAATTTGTTTAATGTTGTGATGCGCATCAATATCAGCTGATAAGTAAATTAATATCGGGAATTTTTTTCCAAATCGTCCAGCCCTAGTTTAAAGAGCAAGTCACCGCTCCACTCCACTCCCACTTCCTCTCTGAAAAATGCAACAAATGCTGTCGCCTGGCAGACCGAGAGGGCGGAGCCACTAACAAATACACACAGGCTGACAACAGCATTGTCACATCAAGGTACATCACATCAAACTTTATTTATAAAACGTTTTTCATATAAAAATGTAACTGCTTTACAGATTATCTCACTCCCTGCCAGCTGTTTCCTGATCACTAACGGCCTTCGCTGCCAGCGTTTCTCACCGTTTTTACTGTTTTTTTTAAGAGTCACAGAACGTTGCACGCTAGCATGATGTCAATGCCAAAACAACCAAAACAAAGGAGACTCACCTCTTACATCAGGAAGAAGCCGCGTGTTTTGAGCATTATCCGTTCTTTCATAATCCGTTGTCGAATTGAGATCGGCAGACGCTTTTCCGGTTCGCGCGTCACTTTTTTTACAGGAACGGCCCAAAACGATCTCCAAACACATGGATGTGTTGCTTCCTGATCATGTGATCTGTGACGTATGCAGATGAAGATCGGCTTCAGGGCTGAGATGTTTGTTCTCTCAGCGCGGGGGCTCGTTCCAATGCTCAAATAGTAAAAAAAATGCAAATGACGACTTTAGTCGTCAATGGCAGTGAATGAGTTAAAAAGACCCCACATATCCCACAAATGTCATTGACGATTAAACCCCCCCACCCCCAACCCAGTGAGCTGCACAAACAACACACTCGAAAGCATAAGTAAACACTGGGCTGAGCTCAGATGACCCGTTACATAAGGAAACGCAACATCATAGGGGACCTCTTAGCCAATAGCAATGGCAGATTTGAATTACCGGTAAATCGCAGTGCAGAGTTTTTACCTGAAGAGGGCGCAACATTGACAGTTTCAGGCAGAATATTTCAAGTTTAACTAAGACGTATTAACGTGCCAAATTATTGACTACACATGTCTACTGCATGATTAGACACATTTCTATAGTTTATCAGAAAAAAGGTAGATTTTGGGGTTACTTGCTTCTTAAACTTTTGCTGCATTAGCTCATGCAGCTCCGCACATAAATAAATGCACTTTAAAGATTGCTCATAAAAATTAGTTAGAAGTAAAAAAGTTTGCTTTTTTCCTGCTTGTTCTGCAGATTAAACCAGTGCAAGTGTGTGTGTGTGTGTGTGTGTGTGTGTGTGTGTGTGTGTGTGTGTGTGTGTGTGTGTGTGCGTGCAGGTAAGGGTAGGTAGGAAAACAGCAGCGTTCATGAGTGCGTGTTTGAGGGTAAGACTGAGTGAGTGGGAGCCCGGTGTCATACAGCACACCTTCCTGTAGGCGAGTGCGGGAGAAGCAGAGCATCGGTCAGGTAAACACAGATTACACACCACCGCATCTCAGAGGACTTTATCCCACTTCCTGTTTCCACAAACGCTTTCACAATCCAGTCAGCCATCTGCAGCAGCGACACCTTTGAAGGTCTTTATGCCTTCTGAGAACCACGGTTCCACATCCAAAAGCACAAGATTATTACCTAAAGATCAGTGGTGACACTTTTAAGCTGCTTTAAGTTTTTCCCTAAAGTGTTCTTTAAAGCTCATTTGGATGAAACACGTTGGAGAGCATCTAATAACAGGCTGAACTCATAGAAAAGAGCCTTGAGACAAATCCATTATCACATGTAGGAGGTATTAACGCACTCACAAATGTGGGCGCAGCTCAAGCGTTTGAGGGCGGCGACAGAATAAACCTCGATTAAAGGAAAATGTTACGTTTTTTGACAACTGACAGGTAAAGTTGACCCCACTGTGAATGTTTATTTTTTATGTTTCAGATCTTTGAAGCATCCTTTACTGTTTTATATGGCTGGGTCACATGGAGAATACCTTCACTCTGAAGGGATGAACCTCTAAATGTTATCTGAATGCCACAGGTCCATCCTTCAGTCATGGTGGACGTTTCTAACCGTCAGTGCTCTAAGGAGCTTCACTGGCTTCCTGTTCAGAATTGTAATTTGAAATCCTCTTCCTCACTTTCAAAGCTCTTCATCTTTCTTCTCTACCTCTCTCTAGAGGTGCTCCTGCCTTCACAGTCCATCTCAAACGGTCTGATCTTCTGCAGCTTTCCAGCTCGTCGTCCTATCCACCAAGCCATCCCCGGTGGGTCTGAGAGCCCTAAAGACCAAGTTCACTCGTGTTTTCAACACATTGCTGTGGTCTCTAGTGTTAATGAATGCCTGGTGAGTCTGTCACTTAATACGCAGGTTAAGTAGGCATTTGAAGGAAATGTATGATCATGTTTCTGCCCATCCTCCACGTGCTCAGAGGCACTTCAGACAGCCTCCCTGCTTTGGGAGAAGATGTGGCGTGTAATCACAGTTTCATCTCTTTTTCTCACCGAACCGTGGATGAAACCTGCTCCATTTTCACACATGTACCTTTCTAAGTGTTGGCCTGCAGACAGAACGTGTGCTTGAATCTAACTTGGTCCCGCCTGGGGGAACACCCAAAATATGCTTTTTGTTTTCAAGCCAACAACCACAGGACCCCAGGAAGAATATTTGCTGTACGAAGCAGCAGCTAATGGGGATCTAATAAATAAATGAATGAAATGAAACCACGCTTTAGGAAAGTGGTTTGAAAAACAGCCGCTCCTTTTTAGCGCCAGTGCCCTGGCATGAAGCTACCCACTCAACCCTCCTCCTCCTGTTATTTCATTTCACGTTTCCATTCTGTGTCCTAAAATCTTAAAACGCATTTCTGTTTCAAAGAGTGCTTTAACACTGAAAAGTTCCCCCTCAGGCTTTTGTAATGGTCCGGGCACGGTAACACCCAACGACACAGTTGCATCTATTTTAGAGCTCCTGATCTGATGCAAATCCCTCTGGCTCAGAACGCGGTGTGACACATCACGCCTGGCGGCGAACGTCCTCAGCGGCTAGAGAGCTGGACAGTATTCTCATGAATTTTACAGTGGAGTCAAAGAAGAATATATCAGCAGGTTTGTCAGAGAAACACTTGATTATGTTTCCTTCTATTGTTGCCTTCTTTGCAATGGTTTAATATCTGAAATAAAACTGAGAATGTTGTGTAACGTCTCACAGCTTCCTTTACACCGTTCACATTTTATATTTCATGATGCATCTTTTGTTGAGCAACAGAAACGCTGCTCATCTATTTCAGTTTCCACCCCGGGCCTCCGACGGAACCAAAGAGCTGCAAACGTTCTCCTGCACAGTGAAGGCAGGGAGGTGAGAGCTGGGAGTCTGACCTGCTTCGCTCTGGCTGAAGACACCCAGGGTCTGTCCACCCACTGTGTGCATCGTGAAGGGATACTCCTTTGGGACCTGCAGCGATCCTGCATCCTTCTCCCCCACAGCTCCCACAGCAGCAAGCTCCTCTTTCAGGCTGAAGCTCACCTGAGAAACAAAAGTCTGTCACTGAGCTGCCGGGGTCACCGGTCTGGTCTCTCTGCTTGATGTCCATGTGAGGAGGTCTCACCTCTGTTTTACCTTGTTTCCTGTTGGGAATAAAGGTTCATCAATTCAATTCAATTTTATTTATATAGCGCCAAATCACGACAAGAGTCGTCTCACGGCACTTCACACAGTAAACATTCCAATTCACAGTTCATTAAGCCAATCAGAAATAATGCGTCCTATATAAGGAACCCAGCAAATTGCATCACTCATAGTTCAGGACAAAAGCAAGTCATCTAATTAATAATCAATTGCTGGAAGAATAAGACTAAATTAAAAAGCAAACATACTTCCTGATGGTGATCTTCCCAACGTCCCCCTTTTCAGTAGCTTTGTCCCATTGCTGAGATAAATACTTGGGAACCTGTCAGATAGTTTCACACATTCATCTTTTAAAAACGTTTTAAAGAGAAAAATCAGAATTTGTTTGTTAAACACAGAAAAAAATCGCTTCGGTAACGGCAGACTTTGCACGGTAAACTACGTGTTTGACGCGGCGCGTTAATCGTGATAATCCGGTTATTTGTTGGTGTACAAACCTTAACCAGCCACACGCCTTGGCTCTGTCTCACTCCGGTTAAATTCACCTCCACCTTGTCACACATGGCTTCTCACCTGACGCTTAACACCTGCGTGGCTCACCTGGGAAATACTGATGCACTTCCGGTTTTTCAAAATAAGAGACAAAAACACACAAATAAATGCATCTTTATACTAATTTTACTGCAGTGTAGGTGACGTTTGTTTACTAAATATGATTCACACCAATTTAAAGTGCAAATAAATTTTAAATGCAGCTGTCGCATCACGACTCCAAATCTGGACCCACTCTTATTTATTACTAATTTGCTTTCTTAAAATGCTCGTGTCTAAAATATCTTCAGGCTTTCTGAAGGGTTTCTTTCATCTTCTAAGGAGATCTAGTTCAGGTAGAATACCTGGACAGAGAACGCATAAGAATCTATTAATATTTAAACACAAACTTAAAGCACTGGTAAACTGTTGATTCTAACCATTTTAATGGGCTACGAGGAGGTTTTTCCTCCCTGGATGCAAAATTTAATAAACAACAGTGATTTCCAACTTTCACACAGCATTTTTATTATTTTAGTTAACTAGAAAGGAGGATGAACAAAAGATTAAAAGCTTGATTCTGCTCCTTTAATCTCACAGCCTTTGATCACATTAATGTGGTGCTAATGATCAAGTTAATTAAGCTGGTTCAAAACACCATTATCATAAGATTCGAAACCTAATTGATTTGATAAGAGCTCAGTGTAATCTGTCACCTCTAAAACCAGACGTCTGAATCATAAACTCCCTCTGAGATTTTTATTCAAAGCCAGAAGATGATTGATCGAGTCTGATGATCAAGCAGCTGAAGCCCAGGGTCGAGTGGAGATTTCATAACCGGTCTGTTCTGTGGGAGGCTTTTTGAAGCCCACGAGTTTCTGTAATCGCTAACATTTAAACCACCTGTTTGAGCGAAGATGCTGTCTGCCTTCAATTGTTTGAGAGAATGACTATTCTGACTATTCTGTTATGATTTTTTTTACCATTTTCTGCTTTTTTATTGCAATAATGTTTAAAAAGTACCTCGATTACAATGGAGGATATCTGATGTAATTCAATAAAGTTTATTTTTTATATATTTATGCAACACAAGTGCCCTTACAACCCTACGTGGACAAAGCGGGTTCAGACAACGGACGGATGGATGGACGGACGGCTGGATGGATGGATGGATGGATGGATGGATGGATGGACAGATGGATGGATGGATGGATGGATGGATGGATGGATGGATGGACGGATGGACGGATGGATGGATGGATGGACGGATGGACGGATGGACGGATGGATGGATGGATGGATGGACAGATGGACGGATGGACGGATGGATGGACGGATGGATGGATGGATGGACGGATGGACGGATGGACGGATGGATGGATGGATGGATGGACAGATGGACGGATGGACGGATGGATGGATGGATGGATGGATGGATGGATGGATGGATGGATGGATGGATGGATGGACGGATGGACGGATGGATGGATGGATGGACGGATGGACGGATGGACGGATGGATGGATGGACAGATGGACGGATGGACGGACGGATGGATGGATGGAAGTGCCCTTACAATGAAGTCATGCAAATTAAGGATCTTGTATTGATCTCATATCAAGTGTGTTGCATAACTGGGATCACTGAAATGTCTAGGTGTTGCTCTGAGTGTGACCCAGGTGCAGCTGGAACATTACCTGGTCTGAACAACCTCCAGGAATCTCAGAGTGGGCTTTCATGTAAAGGATGAATTATAGCAACCATAAAAATCAGCCGTGCACAGTTTGTTCATGACAAAAATCAAGATTTACAGTAGAGAAGATCAAGAAAAAGGAAATAAAAAGTGCTGGGTTTGTGGATGTTTTTAAAGCAGTTTAATTGTTTAAATGTTGCTGTTGCTAACTAAAACATCTCAACAGTAACAGCAAAAGAAGGATTAAAGCCGTTAAAGTTTGGTTTTGGCAGTTGAAGTTTCTTATCAGAAATCTGAGGTGCAAAAAATGCAAGTGTATTGATTTTTGCGCGTTGTGCCAGAGCGTCGGTACTGACACGCGATCGTTCATGTCGATTCATTTCCTTTAATGTTTTCTGTCTTTTATTTGCACCTGATGCGTTTCGCTGCTGTGGAGCGGGGCGCATCACCTTGTCCTCCGGTGACGCACCGATCACTGATGCGGCCGCCAAGCAGCGAGCACTCCGCTGTTTTTGCGGTCGGTAGATCTTTTAGAACTGCAGTTCAAAGGTAACTCATAAGGTGAATATATATGAACCCAGGCAGCAGTTTTTCTTTAGGATTGAGAGGAGATGCAGGAAGATAATAAACAGGCAGGACAGAAAAATAGTCAAATAAAAACAAGTTAGTTTTTGTACCTGGTGGTTGCAACAAACAGACACCATTGAAGGTAATCAGAAGTGAGGAACAGAAAATGAAATAATTATTTTAATGTTTAGAGCAGCAGGAACTCAGAGAGGCTGCAGGCGCATCAGTGAGTTTGCGGCCGCTGCGCGGGGGGGGGGGGGGGGGGGCTGCAGCAGAAACTACCGTTGTTAAAAGAAATGTGTTTAACTTTGAAAATGTGGGCGCAATTTTAATTGTCAAAAACTCCAGTGAACCATTAGTTCATTTTGCTCAAATAGAAATAGAGGCCTGCCTCTAATTCTGGCCCTCCTTCAAATAAAGGCCTGGAGCTTGATGAGCTTGAGTCAAATACAGGCCCGGGCCTGTATTAGAGGATTTACGGTATGTTAGCTAAACTGTTTTTTTAATGGTTGAGTGTGATATATGATGAATGAAAACAATAAAAATAAAAAATTAATTCTTATCACACAAAAAGTACTTTAACCCTTTGATGCATGAATTATGAAATCTTCAACCATGATTTTTTTTAACATTTTTTTTTCATTCATCTTTAGGTGTGAATGAAACAAATTTCATGTTTACATATTTTTTGTAACATTTAATTTACAAATAGTTTATTTCATGTCCACCTCAGTGGACAGCGTGCATTCTGAGCATGAAATATGTTGGCTTTACTTACTGAAGTACGAATGGAGGGGCTCAAATGCAATAAAGTCTTCAACAGCTGTGTTTAATAGCAAAAATAAATAAATAACAATTTTGAGTACCTGTCCACTGTAGTGACCATTATGCATCAAAGGGTTAAAATATGACGTTTTTTGAAAAGTCAATAGCACTGACGTTAAATGTCTTGTCTGCTCTTTAGTGACCCCCCATGGTGATTTTGAGACATTGCAACAATTTTTTAACTGCCGACCCTTATGAAAAATACTCATGTCATTTTTGTAAACAAATCCCAATGTTCTATTAATTTTGTTGTTTTTTTGTTGTTTTCATCTATTAGAAAGGTCAAACAATAATTAGCAGAAGCAGCTTGTAGTATCTTTTGCTAACTGTGTTTGTTGCCATGTGGAAAAATGACCACCAGACGTTAATAATTGTTGAAGCCAACCCAAAAGTCAAAGATCAAGAAGTCAAAATAACCTGTTGTTGTTGTTTGTTCTCATTATTGACTTTTCACCAACCATCTTGTTGTGACTTGTAGGCGTAAACTTTACTTTGGTGAAATGATTAACAAAATTTCTAAAGTAACACCGTCCCAACTCCACTGATCATTTGTGAAATTACAACTTACGCCTTTTTCCACCAACATTGATAAGATGAGTTTTTGCCACATCAAATATTTTTCCTTATGGTCACGTAAAATGAATGAGCTGAACCTTTGATTTTGCAAATCAAAAATGTTCTCTTTATTTATATTTAGCAAACTTAAATATATATATATATATATATATATATATATATATATATATATATATATATATATATATATTGGTTTTAAGTAGACATTAACTAAACACATTCCAGAAAGAGCAATTCAAATTTATAAAAAAAAAAATTCTGGCATATAATAGTACCATTTAATAATGCATAACACACTTCTATTTAATTAAATCATGAAAATTATTATTATTATTATTATTATTATTACTATTATTGTATTATTATTATTACTATTATTATTAACGAAATTTTTATTTTTCGTCTTTATAACAAGACTTTATTGTAGTTTCATTACTTTTTACACTGCTCATCATTTACAATTACTGTTTCTTATTTCATTCATTCATTCATTCATTCATTCATCTTCATCTTCAAAGATTCATCAATCTTTTGCCAACTGTAGTTGTAAAGGCGTAAAATGACCACCAGAGGGCAACATTAGTTAGCCGACGCAAGAACCAAAAATCACAGAGTTACCTAGCCTGGCCTATAGATATGCGTATAAACGTATGTACAGTCTATGGTATAAACACTGTTTATAAACATATACATGGGCCAAGCTATATGTATTTATATAAACACTGTTTATACAATTATATATGGCCTGGCCCATGTATATGTATATAAACACACATGGGCTGGCCTCAGTGGCCTGCCACACTCATCCTCTAATTCTACACAGAGAGCAATGCTTCCCATGAGGAAGCATGGGGCTGGCTGGCCAGACATAAAGTTACCTGCTTTGTTTTATTTTATTTTAATTTATTCTTTATTTAACCAGGAAGGTCCCATTGAGATTAAAAACGTCATTTTTAAGGGAGTCCTGGCCAAGCAGCAACAAAGTTTACAGTTACAACTTTGTGCGTTTTTGCTCAACCATATTCACCTCGGTGAAATGATGACTGGAGTTTTAAAGTTAAAGTCCCATTAGTTGTCACACACACTGATGTGTGTGCAATTTTGTTCTCCACATTTGACCCATCCCCTGGGGGAGCGGTGAGCTGCAGACACGGCCGCGCTCGGGAGTCGGGACCCATGTGGTGGTTTAACCCTCCGATATTTTAGAGTGTCTAACGAAAATAGGAACATTGGTAAAAGAATTTCACAAATAACATCGTTTGCTAACCATTTACAGTTCAGCGCTCTTAAACTCTCCTCCTGTATCAGAAATAAAGGAAATGAGCCGTCATTTTTCCAGCGATTTTAGGTTTTTGTTCGAAAAATGTATAGATAATCTAAACTCCTGTCGTTCGTTCTGACCAAAAAAATCATCTTTATAATTAAGCTACACATTAAACAAGAGGCCGGCCTCTAGTGAAGACCTTATCGAGCATTTTAAACCATAACTCTACACAACAGTAAACAAAGGTTCGTGTGAGAGTTCATTACTTTAAAAATGCATTTTTAAAGATAAAAAGAAGAAAAGAGAATCTGCTACAGCCAGCTGAAGAGCAGATGGACAGGAAAAAGCAGCTCTTTTGTACATGTTGCCATCTTGTGGACAAATAATAAATTGCTGTAACTAAATGAATGAATGACTGAAACACATTTATTACCAGACATCTTATTTATTGCATCTACTTTATGATTTCACTCATGTGTTCTGGAGTGTCAACTCTTTGCCACAATAAAGGCTTCACGGAAGCAAATTAAATGAAAACAAAAGCTCTCGCGAGGGTAAAGTGTGAATTCTGGCCTGGACTTGTGACTTCCTGTGCCCGTACGCACCCCCCACCAGAGTGACCTGGAACACCTCAGCCACACAAAGAGCCTCTCAGGCTTCAGCTGTCAGCACATTCGCATAAACCCCAGGGATCAAAATCAGAGTTTTCCGTTCCGCATCACTGGATTCCCTTCTTCAGACAATGAATCTTAAGTCTGACTTCCTGTGATCACATCTGTGTGAAACATCTACCGCTTGAAGGATTCAGGAATCTCTTTTCGTCAGGAATGAAATGAACTTGGCACTAATCGGCTCGTGGTTTTGCTTTCCCGTCAAGGTCATCCTCATGTTGGAACGACTGATCACAAACGAAGGCTTACCTGATGGAAAACATTTCGGGATGATATTCTGGTCCTAATTTCATTCCCTGATTCTTTCTTTATTGATAACTTCAACGGAAACTAATTATATTTGTCACAAATGCAACACGAAGCGTTCCTGTTGCTGTTTGTACTCCCAGTTAAATGAAGAGCCGTTGACATGGCAGCCTAGACTGGGCCAGTGCACTTTAAAGACTGGAAGCAAATCAGAAAAGAAAAAAGCTACTTAGTAAAAAAAATTAAATAAGTTTATTTGGACTATTTTATAACATTATCAATGAAATGATGACATTCAGCCTCTAGAATACTGACAGAAAAAGACTCGGTCACTAATGAACCTTTTTGATGTAATATGTATAATCAGCAGTTCTTTCATAGGTTTGAGATCATGACAGCTGATCTTATTTATGCTCACGTTCTGCTTTAACACGAATATATGTGGTAGATTTGAAAATAATAAAAATCACTGAACTGTTGTAAGCATAGATATATATATTTACTAGATCCCCTAACTGGGAGTCCACAGCGTCCTTACACGGCGGCCATCTTACTCCGGACAGCTAACCGTTCTCTAGCTGAGGGTGAGTGCACAGCTCAAATAAAAATACTTGTAACTCGATGAAATATTAACAGATTTACAAATGGTTTGCCTTATTACAAACTGTGTGATACATAGACTTGACATGGGATACTTACACATGTTGAAATTACCGCCATTACTTTTGAAACACGACATAATTGTGAACAATGTGTCCCGGCTAAGCTATTTTGCGCGTTAGGTTGGGGGAGAGACCACAATCAACATTGTTATAGGGTTGTATGGTTCAATGAAACTAAGAAGTGTACGTAAACCTAATGTTGTCTAAATGGCTGTTGTCACAGTCCAAGCCCCCAGGCCGGGCTCTCCCAGCTGACCGGCTTCCGTCTTGGACCACATTACCCAGCATGCCCCTCGCGGGGATTCCCTCCACGTTGCACCTGCGTCAATCCATGTCTATATATGGAAGACGCCACACCGGCTCTTCACTCAGTCATCGTTCCACCGTGATCCATGATCAGAGTATTCGGAAGCTAATACAGCTTAACCTCCACCTTTCCTACTCAGACCTCATCCAACCTTCAGCCTTTCCAGCACCGCTTTCAGTCAGCAGTCTGTAATAAAAGCTCTTACTCCCGAACCCAGTCTTCGAGTCTGACAGCTGTCTTGGTGGATGTTTTAGTGTTTATTAGCTGTCTAACTTGGCTTAGAGAAGACGAGGCTTCCGTGGCTGAGCTGCTGACCCACAGTGTTTTACCTCAGTGGAAGCGGAGGGTAAAATTGCCTTTGTTTTCCAGGCGGCTTAATAAAAACTTAGACTGAAGTAAATTAAAATAGCGGAAATTGCTGGCTTTGTTTTTACAGAAATACACTTGAAACACAACAAGCATGCCTGACTTGTGCTGCTCTAATAGACGATGTCTTCAATCACGACAACGTGGGACCACCTTTCATTTGTAAGATTTAACTATAACAAACATTCAACTGTGTTAGGCTGATAAGTCTCTGTCATCTGCTTTGCTTTTGAACAATTATTCAGATAGTGTAAAAAAATGCTCAGTGGCGTCAGCTCTGAGGAAGATCGCAGACATGATCAAAACCTTCAGCAAGGTAAAAAAAAATACCTTCCCTGTGTTTCAAAAAGGACCTGAAAATGCAGTCAGAAGAAAAACACATAATACACAAAAGATTTTGGAGTCTTTTGATAAACTGCTGGCTCATCAAATCCCCCTGATAAATACAATGAATAAATTCCACACTTACTAATCATGATTACTTGTTTGCCTTTAGGTAGTTAAACTATAGTTCTCGTCTGACACCTGACACCATGCTCTATAGGCCTATGTACAGTATAAAGGCAACCACACTGTCCAGTTACATTGGTAATTGTAATCTCAGGATTTGTTGTGCGGCGAGCCATGACCAAGCTGTCCTGTGGTGTCTGCCGTGCCAGCCTGGTGATGGATGCTGCATCTGCCTGTGATGACCATTTGCTGACTCTGAAGAACAACAGGGGGTCTTGTGGTCCCATCTGAAGGTACTGTGAGGGTCATCAGAGCAGCAGAGTGGGCAATCGCCAGGCATCAGTGGGCAGACGATCACAGCCCATCAAACCACTGGAGGTCATCTACATTGTGCGCCAGAGGATCGGGTTGGAGGATGTCTTTTTGCTTGGGGAGCACATCAGTGAGACACAGTACGGAATTAAGTCTCACTCCCGTCCACGTTGACATCTATTGTCTCTGTCACGTTTAGGAGCAGGAGGTTAGGACCCAAGATGCAGAACCCAGGATGACAAGAGGCAGGAGTGGATATGTAAGTAAAAATCCTTTATTTGGGGGAAGAACAAAAATAAATCCAAACGGCAGGGAGCCAAAATCCAAAAATCCAGGGAGTCAAAAGGCACAAGAGGGACGAGCAGACTGACAGAACAAATAACGCTGACAAACAACAATGGACCGACAAGAACAATGAGACAAGGAGAGCTTATATAGACAGGGAGGAGCAATTAGGGAAACAGGAAGCAGGTGTGTGGAGTGAGGCTGGAGGGAAGGCAGGTGACAACAATTATCTGGATGGGGAAGAGAACCAGTGGAGGGCAGATAAACCTAACACTATGTAAAACACAAAACTAAACCTAAAGACTAAGGGAAGAACTCACACAAACACATACACATACTGAGACACACAAACTATGAACTGGGGAACAAGAGGCTGTGGCTATAACTTAAGACACACAACAGAGATGCAGACAAAGGACACATGAGGGCGCTAAGAGAACACAAAAGGGAATCCAGAGAGGGATGGAGAAACATTAGGAGACACATGGGGAAAGACGCAGACAAAGGACACATGAGGGCGCCATGAAACACAAAAGGAGAACCTGGCGTGGGAACTGGAGGGTTGGGGAACAAAGGGACACAAAACATGACAGTACCCCCCCCTCAAGGGCGGATACCAGACGCACAAAACCAGAACACGACAAAAACATAAACAAAAGACAAAGACAAAACAGGACACGAGAGACCACAGGGCGGGAGAGGAGGGCCCGGACAAAAAACAACCCACAAGGGTGAGCGAGGAGGGACCAGGGGACTCCGGGGGGCCAGTGACGGGGAACCAGGAGGCGGGACCAGGGAAGTCTCGGGGGCTGGCGACGGAGGACCAGGAGGCGGGACCAGGGAAGTCTCGGGGGCCGGCGACGGGGAACCAGGAGGCGGGACCGGGCAAGTCTTGGGGGCCGGCGACGGGGAACCAGGAGTCAGGACCTGAGAAGTCTAGGGGGACGGTGACGGGGAACCAGGAGGCAGGACCTGAGAAGTCTAGGGGGACGGCGACGGGGAACCAGGAGGCGGGACCTGAGAAGTCTAGGGGGATGGTGACGGGGGATCAGGAGGCGGGACCAGAGAAGTCTAGGGGGCCGAGGAAGGGTCTCTGGAGACGGGAATTGTGACTGGAATACTTGAGACTTGGGAGACCGGAACACTTGCGTCTGGGAGACTGGAACTCTCATGACTAGGAGACCTGAGACTCTGGAGACTGGAAGACTATTGGGGAGACCTGAGACATGGGAGACTGGAAGATGTGTGGGGAGACTTGAGACATGGGAGACTGGAAGATGTGTGGGGAGACTTGAGACATGGGAGACTGGAAGACGTGTGGGGAGACTTGAGGCTTGGGTGACTGGGAGACTTGTGACTGGTAGACTTGTGACAGGGAGACTTGAGACTGGGGGACTTGTGACAGGGAGACTTGAGACTGGGGGACTTATGACAGGGACACTTGAGACTTGGGGAGAGTGGGACACTTGAGACTTGGGGAGAGTGGGACACTTGAGACTTGGGGAGAGTGGGACACTTGAGACTTGGGGAGAGTGGGACACTTGAGACTTGGGGGAGTGGGACACTTGAGACTTGGGGGAGTGGGACACTTGAGACTTGGGGAAGTGGGACACTTGAGACTTGGGGGAGTGGGACACTTGAGACTTGGGGGAGTGGGACACTTGAGGGAACTGGAACACTTGAGGGAACTGGAACACTTGTGGGGACACTTGAGGGAACTGGGAAACTCGAGGGAACTGGAACACTTGTGGGGACACTTGTGACTTGGGGAACTGGAACACTTGTGGAGACACTTGAGGGAACCAGGAAACTCGAGGGAACTGGAACACCTGTGGGGACACATGTGACTTGGGGAACTAGAACACTTGAGACTTGGGAGACTTGAGACGGGGACGTGGAGACTTTAGACAGGGGCGTCAACCCTCGGCCTGGGGGCGCCGGAACGGGCGGAGCCTCTTGGACGGGCTGGACCGGAGCCTCTTGGACGGGCTGGACCGGAGCCTCTTGGAAGGGCTGGACCAGATGCGATGCGTCCTCCGGGACCACCGCCGGGACAGGATGCGATGCATCCTCCGGGACCACCGCCGGGACAGGATGCGATGCATCCTCCGGGACCACCGCCGGGACAGGATGCGATGCATCCTCCGGGACCACCGCCGGGACAGGATGCGATGCATCCTCCGGGACCACCGCCGGGACAGGAGGCGATGCGACCCTCGGGACCACCGCCGGGACAGGAGGCGATGCGAACCTCGGGACCACCGCCGGGACAGGAGGCGATGCAACCCTCGGGACCACCGCTGGAGCAGGAGGCGATGCGACCCTCGGGACCACCGCTGGAGCAGAAGGCGATGCGACCCTCGGGACCACCGCTGGAGCAGGAGGCGATGCGACCCTCGGGACCACCGCTGGAGCCAGAGGCGATGCGACCCTCGGGACCACCGCTGGAGCAGGAGGCGATGCGACCCTCGGGACCACCGCTGGAGCAGGAGGCGATGCGACCCTCGGGACCACCGCTGGAGCAGGAGGCGATGCGACTTTCGGGACCACCGCTGAGCAGGAGGCGATGCGGCCTCGGGAGACTGCTGATGATGGCGGTGACGTCTGTGGTGAGTGCGTCTCCTCGGAGGTGCGAGGATGACGTTGGCAGGAACAGGGGAGAAGGAGATGAAACCGGTTCGGATAGTCTGAGACGACTCAGGACGGGACAGGAGTGTAGGAGCTGAAGAGGGAGCATGTGGGCTGCAACAAGCATCTCGCAGATCGCCTGCGAAATCCCAAAAGTCCAGCTCCTCTATAGGATGTCGCTCGAGGTAACTGCTAGCCCATTGCAGGGCTCTTCCCCTTAGGCGGAGCACCATATTAATAACCAAGTCCCTGTCCAAATCGTCCGGGCCATAAGATCTTGCAAAGTCCAAGATGAAAGTCCGACAGGTGTCCGGGTCACCATAAAAATTATACATCCACTGAGATGTGGGTGAAGCTGAAAGTTCTGCTGGGTCCTGGTGTGGTCGGTCCATTCTGTCACGTTTAGGAGCAGGAGGTTAGGACCCAAGATGCAGAACCCAGGATGACAAGAGGCAGGAGTGGATATGTAAGTAAAAATCCTTTATTTGGAGGAAGAACAAAAATAAATCCAAATGGCAGGGAGCCAAAATCCAAAAATCCAGGGAGTCAAAAGGCACAAGAGGGACGAGCAGACTGACAGAACAAATAACGCTGACAAACAACAATGGACCGACAAGAACAATGAGACAAGGAGAGCTTATATAGACAGGGAGGAGCAATTAGGGAAACAGGAAGCAGGTGTGTGGAGTGAGGCTGGAGGGAAGGCAGGTGACAACAATTATCTGGATGGGGAAGAGAACCAGTGGAGGGCAGATAAACCTAACACTATGTAAAACACAAAACTAAACCTAAAGACTAAGGGAAGAACTCACACAAACACATACACATACTGAGACACACAAACTATGAACTGGGGAACAAGAGGCTGTGGCTATAACTTAAGACACACAACAGAGATGCAGACAAAGGACACATGAGGGCGCTAAGAGAACACAAAAGGGAATCCAGAGAGGGATGGAGAAACATTAGGAGACACATGGGGAAAGACGCAGACAAAGGACACATGAGGGCGCCATGAAACACAAAAGGAGAACCTGGCGTGGGAACTGGAGGGTTGGGGAACAAAGGGACACAAAACATGACAGTCTCCCTGTTCTTTAAGCTGAGGATACACCACATTGCAAGATTAGCAACTCTTAGCTTTCAGTCTGACAGCGTGAGACAGAAGCTCACAAAGCTGTCCTTTTCAAAGGTCAGTGAACCACAATGTGCCTTAGCATCTGTCTAGCTATAAAAAATGTATAATCTGTAATAAACAAGTTTTTCATAACTGTCTGTCATTCATTTTTTGAAGTGTTTATTTAGCCCTTTACTTTAACTCACAATTATCCCAGTGTCATGGTCTGCGTCTGCCCCTTTCTTCGTGTGCCTCCTGGTGTCCTCCATCCCTCTAGATTCCCTTTTGTGTCTCTTAGCGCCCTCATGTGTCCTTTGTCTGCATTTCAGTTAGGTATCATGTTGTAAAGTCAATTCCTCCCAGGTCCTGTACCATTCCCATGCTCAGTGTTTGTGTGTATGTGTTTATGTGAGTCCTTCCCTCAGTTTTAGGTTTAGTTTTGGGTTTGAGGTTATCTGCCCTCCATTGGTTCTGTTTCCCCCATTTGGATAATTGGTGTCACCTGCCTTCCCTCCAGCCCTCACTCCACACACCTGTTTCCTGTTTCCTTAATTGTTCTCCCTGTGTATTTAAGCTCTGTCTTGTCTCTGTTTGTGTGTCTGCGTTTTCTGGTGCTCTGTGTGAGCTTCGTGTCTCGGCCCAGTTTGTGTGCTCTTAGTGAGCTTTTGTTCTTCTTATTCTGGATTTTTGGCTCCCTGCCTTTGGATTTACTTTTGTTTTCATCCTGCAAATAAATTATTGTTTACTTAACTTCATCTCCTGCCTCGTGTCATCCTGGGTACTGCATTTTGGGTCCAAACATCCCCAAATCGTGACACCCAGTTTTCTCTTCTCAAACTTTCATTTTAAATGGGTTGCAGGCTGAAAGTGGAAATAAATATAAATTATTATAATAACTTGCCAAAGCAAGTATATATTAGGTGCATTTTACTTCCAAACATTAAAGTCAAAGTAAATAAAATATATTCTGGATATCTTCATTTGTCTTTTTAAAAAATATTTTCTCAGTCATTGAGGTTCTAGAGTTGTTTTGCTTTTTTGTTTTTTGGACTTGGTGTTTTTACTTAAAATTTTGTTTGCTGCTTCTGCGGGTTTTTTTTTTGTTTGTTTGTTCGTTTGTTTTTTCTGTTTAGTGTTACGATTTTCTGTAAATTAAATCAGGTATTGGAGTTTTTCTTTATAAGTTGATATGGTAAGTTATAAGGTATTTTAAAACTTATATTTATATGTTGAGCTCAGTTTACAAACTACAGCGAGTTCATCAGAAGCACATCTTGTTGACATTACAACGTAAGTCTAATTGACAGGATAGGGGAAACGGACTGGAAAGTGGAGTGAACAAGGGGAGTTTCCTGCCAAAACTGATATATTTCATAGCCACGTCTCTAATGTTTCTAAGAAAAAATCAAACCGTATGAAAATCGGTTGAAAATTGAGAAAGTTAGAGGGGGGCAACTGGCCTAAGATGGCCGCTGCGTACGGACCATCGACATAAATATACGGTACAGACGTCATGGTCCATTGACGAACAGCGCGGGCGAGGCATGATTTCTGAGGTTTGATGGTTTTTACATTCATCGACATTACATCGACTTACATCGACTGTCCTGGTGGGGGTGCTATAATCAAATGTGTTATATCAGAAGGATGATTTATATCAGTGTGAAGCTGCAGTAAGATTAGCCTTGTGGACATGTGTAATTTAAAATAATATTTGTTGAGTTTTAATTGAAACGGAAAAAAATAGCTTGTTATGTTTCTGCTTGGGCTGCACAGTGAGCAGCGCTGTTACCATGCAGCAAGGAGGTCCTGGGTTCAGATCCGTGTTCTCCGTGTGCACCGCACGCATGGATTCCCTCCAGGTACCCCGGTTTCCTCCCACAGTCCAAAAGTATGACTGTCAGGTTGTTTGGGCTCTCTAGATTGTCCCTGTGTGTGTGTGTGTGTGTGTGTGTGTGTGTGTGTGTGTGTGTGTGTGTGTGTGTGTGTGTGTGTGTGTGTGTGTGTGTGTGTGTGTGTGTGTGTGTGTGTGTGTGTGTGTGTGTGTCTTTTGTGTTGCCCTGCAATGAACTGGCAACTGTCCAGGGACTACCCCGCCTGTTTGCCCAAAGGCTGCCGGAGATAGGCACCAGCCCCCCCCCCCCCCCCCCCCCCCCCCCCCCCCCCGACCCTGCGTGGGAAAGCGGGTTAAGAAAATGGATGTTTCTGCATCGCTGCAGCTGCACCAAAACTCAGAAATCAGTCGTGTTGATGTTGAAATAAATAAATAAACGTGTTCTTTTTTATTGAATAAAATGTGATTTTCCAGTCGCTACAGTAAATCCTTTGCACGTGTTTCCCTCTGACAGGAACGCGTGCATTGAAGTTGTTTATTTCAAACATTGTTCCTTTAAAATAGACAGTGAGTTTGTTCCATCTTAGATTCTCTCTTTCATTATTAAATACAGTATTTCCACTTGCTGCTCTCGGGTTTCCCTTTCACTCATCTGGAGCACACATCTAAGGTTACTCGTTGTTTAATTCATCATGCTGACTGTGTGCTTTTCTGTCGGTACCGTTTCTCTAATGACGTGGCTTTTCATCATGAAAGCCTTTAATCCGCTTTTTTGTCACGTCTCATTATCCAACGAGCTGTTTATGTTCAAACTGCATACATCCACCTGCCTAATAGAGATTAACCTGAAACACACAACCAATGAACGACTACTCCACGTGTGTGTTGTGGCACAGTCACATCCTCAGACACCAGCTTGAGTTTAAACGGACACTTCCACATCACAACAATCTGAACTCCAAACAAGTCGTTTGAATATTTTTGGCTTTGGTTTTATGTGCTGCAAAGAAAAAGCATACAGCTCATTAATGTTGATCCATTTGTGAACTAAGATCTTTTACCTTTTAACCAGTGTCTTAGATTTGCTAACTAGGAAGAACTTATGAATGAGTAAACGTGACCTGAAGTGACTAGAGGACCCTATATATCCAGAAAACACTAGAAAGCAGACAAAATGCTTGACCAGTTGAACACCGGGGTTCACTGACCTGCAGTGACGACACAAGCATCCAACAAATGTGTGTGTTTGTCTCACAGCTGTCTCTGTGGCACACAGAGGCCCCAAACACCACCTGTGTGTGGAAAAAAGCTTCAGCGTGTGCAACATCTGTGTCTGCAGAGGGATCCAGCAGCGCTCTGTCTGCCTTTGTTCCACAAACACTGTTGTGATGATGTTTTGCTCCGTTCACCGCATGTTTACAGCTTCCATAACTTTGGCTTTCCACATTTAAGGGTGTTGTTGTTGTTGTTGTTTTAGCATCAGCAACTGAGGAGTGACCCAAAAACATGCATGGACTTGTGAATAAACAATAAAAACAAAATTAAATGAATGGGAGGATGTTAGAGAGAGAGAGAGAGAGAGAGAGAGAGAGAGAGAGAGAGAGAGAGAGAGAGAGAGAGAGAGAGAGAGACAGAGACAGAGAGAGAGAGAGAGAGAGAGAGAGAGAGAGAGAGAGAGAGAGACAGAGAGAGACAGAGAGAGAGAGAGAGAGAGAGAGAGAGAGACAGAGACAGAGAGAGAGAGAGAGAGAGAGAGAGAGAGAGAGAGAGACAGAGACAGAGAGAGAGAGAGAGAGAGAGAGAGAGAGAGAGAGAGAGAGAGAGAGAGAGAGAGAGAGAGATTGCAAACCATCTCATAGACAGATTTTAATAAAACATTCAGAGTCTTTGTCAGATGGACGTCTACAAGAGGCCAACTTTTGGAACCGACCGTATTAAAGATGGCTGACCACAGCTGATCACATTTAGCTATGTAGCAGGTGTTATGAGTCAGGTCTTTGTTACACTCAGGCTAGCCTGAAACACTGATGCAAACGTATTCCTCCTTAGAATTTTCTAGCCCAGTTTGGTTTTTGGTCAATCCCAACCCCCCTAAAATTCCTATTCCAACCAATGTTTTCGCTCCTCAGGAATCTTTTATCTGCTCTTATTATTACAACACCTAGAATCTTCAAACCTGGACTAGATTATTCTACACCAATAGCAGCATCTGTTTAACATAGACTGTGAGTAGTGAAACTTTTATTTGATTTGTGAAAAAAAGTATTTTGCTTTTCATTCACAAATGTGGGAATGAAATCGTGTTAAAATGTACAAAACTGTGAAATTCATCTCACTGGGCAGCTCTCTGGGTGCTCAGCCCCCTGAACATCTGATCCTAAATTGCCCCTTCTAGGACAGCCTAGCTCAGGAGGTAGAGTGGGTTGTCTAGCGCCCGGAAGGTTGCTGGTTTGATCCCAGCTCCCACCCAAGAATGCTGCCATTGTGTCTTTGGGCACACTTTACCCACCTTGCCTGCTGGTGGTGGCGGTTGGAGAAACCGGTGGCACCAGTGTATGTCAGGCCACTCCTCTGTCAGTGCGCCTCAGGGCAGCTGATGCTACATTGTAGTTCATCATCACCAGTGTTTGAATGTGTGTGTGAATGGGTGAATGACTGTGTTGTGAAGTGCCTTGGGGGGTTGTAGAATATTAAGAAGGTGCTATACAAATACAGGCCATTTGTCCCTGTATTCTTCTAATGCACAACAGATCTTAAATTATAGTTCTTTATAATGAAATGAAGACCATGTTCATTTGAGATTTGAAGGTCAAATGAAAAATAACACCCTGGCATGAATATATACTTTTACACAACCATTGTTCATTTTGCAAAAAAGAGCATTGAGAATCATTAATAACAGTAACTATAGAGCTCACACTAATCAATTATTCATTAGATACAAAATACTGAAATTTCCTGACTTGGGAGAGTGGAAAATATTGCAAATAATGTACAGAGCGAATACGAGTAATCTACCAACTAATATTCAGAAAATGTTTCATAAGAGAGTAAGTGGGTACATGTTAAAAGGAACTGATGTCTTTGAGAAACCTAGATTCAGAACCAAAGTGAGGGAATGTAACATTTCTGTAAATGGTGTAAGATTGTGGAATGCCATTCACAAGGAATTTAAAGAATCAACTACACTTGCAATATTTAAAAAATGTATAAAATCTAATGTATTTAGTAATTATGAAAAGGAGAATTATAATGTCAAAGATTAGACGTGAAAATATTAGAAAGTGACTGAGGTTACACTGTGTTTGTTTGGCGGATAATTTTATTTCGTAAAAAGGGGCAGAAATCATAAGATTTTTTCTTCTATCTGCTCCTTTTCATTCAAATGTTTTTTTTTTCAATATGTTAATGTATGTTGTATTTGTTTGTGTTTATTTTATACATTGTGAATGAAATAAATAGAAAAAAAATATGTATATACATTTTCTTGAATGCTGATCAAAGTCATATGAACTTGTGTAAATGTTTTTTTCTACAGTGTTTTATCATCTTCGTCAATTAGCCAGACCCACAGGTCTCATGTCAAAACAAGACCTAGAGAAACTAATTCATGCGTTCATCTCCAGCAGGCTGGACTATTGGTCTTCCCAAAACAGCTGTAATGCAGCTCATTCAGAACGCTGTTGCTGGAGTCTTAACAAGTGTTGAACCGAACACATCACTCCTGTTCTGACATCTCTACACTGGTTACCAGTGAACTACAGAATCAACTTCAAGTGCTTTTACTAGTCTATAAATCACTCAGTGGCATGGGACCAGAATACATGTTGGATCCTTGGGAAACAGTCAGCTGGTAGAACCCTAAGTCAGTACCAAACAAGGTGAAGCTGCTTTTAGCTACTATGCTGCTGTAGGCGTAGCATACATGTTAAAGCTTGATATACTACACTACACTTTGACCAATATGATGTGAATTTCTATATAAATATAGAAATCCAGTCTGATTGGTCTTTGAATGTTTAACCAGAAGATTTACAATTCTTTGTTTATTCAGGGATTGTCAGACACTTCGTATTAATTCAAGAAGAGAGTCAAGTTTATAAAAAGTAAGAAATTTATTTTCTAAACAATTAAAACATGACAACTAGGACACTTTATGTGATGAATGGATCTAAGTGGATGGAATGTGAGGTGTGATGATGTGTGAATGTGATGTTATCAGAACCTTTGTAACTGGAGAAACTGAGTTCTGAAAGGGAGTGAATTTGGTCTGCTATAAACTATACGTTGATGGTTTCTAAAACCACATCAGACACAATCTGTGAGCCTACGTACCCTTCGTCCGAGACCCCCGTTGTACATCCGGACTGTCAGGTAGTCGGATGGACCCCAAAGGTACCGAAGTCTGTAGGAGAAACTGCAGTATGACCAGACCGGTCTCGAGATGTCTCCAGGTCACCACAGTTGATTGCGTCTTAGGAATAACTCTTAAAGAGTTTAAGTCGGTTCAGCTTTATACTGAAGGAACCGTTTGCGGTATCAGCTGTAGCGTGCAACAGGTTTTTGACAGCTTGTCAAAAGATGCTCTGGGTTAAAGAGGTTTTGCTCTGCATGGCCGGTCTGAAGCTTTCTCAAGAACTCACAAGAACTGACTCACGGTGAAATGAGCTCTGTTTTAATAATCGTCATATTTTGATTTACTAACTAATCAGAATTTGACATGTAAAAATGGGTTTTACCAACAAACTTCAGAAAACACGCCTCATGTCAGATACAGGAGTTCTGATTGGTGGAACAGAAAGCAATGTGTTAGGATATTATTTTAACCTTGTCATCGTCACGTGTCTGAGTGTGCGAGCTGTCAGTGAATAGTGATTCACTTGTTAAATCTAACTTTACTGATCATAACATAATAATATTCATTTTAACCATAGTAATTTAAGCACAGATTAATCAAAACATTATTATTCATCAACCAATATTGTTCATTCAACCATATGATTATTTACTCCTTTTGTTCATTATAGGATTCAATTATGAAAGTTCATCCATCTTGTGCTGTGAAGCGAAGCAGTCTTAGATAAGAGGGAGCTTGGAGGGACCTTGGCAAGCACGGTATCTGTCTTGCAGATTAAAGCCCCAGTTAAAACTAATGTGTCCCTGTGACCCGATACTGAAGAGGTCGACCTGTAGATGGAAAAACAGACCATTTCCGGAGGCTACATAACCCCCATTTTCAAGGACACAGGGTCCTGACAGAAACCACGAGTCGTTGAATAATTCCAGAGGCCTCCAGGACTCCGTAGAGGAAGGAAAGGTTAGTTCCCAGGTAGAAGCAACAGGTGGGGAAAAGCAACCCCCACACCGGAGAATAGTCAACAGTACTCCAAGCAGGAAGTAATAATTCCAAACAGGCAATACTAATTCCACTTAGCGTAATCCTTCAGCAGGAAGCAGACGAGCAGGAAACAGACCAGATCCTAGGCGAACCGTAGAAATCCAGGAAACCATGGCAGGAACCAAAGGACGTCCAGACCCAGACACTACAAACTGATGGAATCTGCTTCCTTGTGACCTCAAATGTGTCCCAACTCTAGTACTGTTTAAATCAAAATTAAAAACCTTCATGTATTCATCATCTTTTGAATACATGTTTCTTATGCTGCACTTTCTGCATTGAAACTGCTCACCTACTGACTATGCCTTTTATCTGTTTTTTGAATCTGAAATTAGTGTCTACATTTCTTTGTTTGAAATATTGTGTTTGCTGTTCTTGCTTCTGTAAAGCACTTTGAATTGCCTTTGTGTTTGAAATGTGCTAAAGCTGCCTTGCCTTATGTCTGGATTAACTTGGCTAATGGCTACATTGATCAAACTGACATTATATAAATAGACACTACATGGACTGGCGTTGCCTCTTGGAGATGGCATAACAGCGGGCGGCCATCTTGAATGGGTCCCCATTCGCCCCCAGTGCATTTATTTCTACTGAGGAAGGTGCTTGCCCCACTAGAAAACACCTTTTATTATGCTTTTTCACAAAGTCATACATATGGTATGTCATGGTATTTAAAATACACACATAATTAAACAAAATAAAGAAAATATAAAATCTCAACAATTAGGCTCGAAAAGTCAATAGTTATGCCACGTGATCTTTTTTCAGAAGTGCGCCGGTTGTTGCAGCCGTAGGCTGCACAAAAAAATGGGCATAGTTGCCCACTCTGCGTTGACTCCAGTTGGGTTTGGCGGGTGGAGACCCACCCAATATGGCGGCGACGCTGTTATGCTCTCCAGGCTGGATCAAACCACCGACTGGGACTGGAAAAGGCTAACGCTGAACTCGGGCCTTTCCGGGACCTTTCGGTGCCTTCCGTCACGCTTCGTCACATTCCGCTGCTGTTGATGTCGAGCTCGTGCCTCACCCAGACTGCTTTATGTCTGGCAGCAAAGACCCATGCGCGGTCGCCATATTACGGAGCAACCCCTCCTCCCGGTCTGGTCACAGCAGCAGCAGCCGAGCGAGAGGCTTCTTACTGAACAACGCTACTGCTGGGGAGAGGACCAGTGATACAGCAAAACCCAAGCGAGCACTCGGTGGGATGGATTCGACCTCTCTACTCTGCTACTAAGCGATCGTAGAGCTTTCAGGTCATCGTGGGCTGGGTGAAAGGTGGATTTGTTTCATTTTGATGAACTCTGAGTAAATTGAGCTGATAAAAACCAACTCACTGTTAACTGATGGAGACTGGCAGCTAGCTACATACAGACGAGCTAGTAGTTAACATAATAACTCCGTCAGCAGCTGCTTTATCTTCGCTGCGTGTTTTCACCGAAACACGTTCTATTGTTTCTCACACTCGGGATGTTGGTTTGTGTTTAACTGGGGCGCAGAAGAGTAGTTTTACCGGGGAAGTACAGCTGCATCAGCTGACGTTAGCTCGCTAGCTGCTGAGCAAGCGGCTAATAACCACGGGAAACCGTGCACGAGAGGCTGCTGTTTCACCACAACTTTGCCCGAGATTTAAGAACAAACACCCTTTATATTTATTTTTTCCAACGGGGTTGTCTTTTACGTAGTTTTGGCAAAACGGCGCCGTTAACGACCTGCAGTCTTATTGCCAACTGTCAGAGACCAACTACCGCCCGGATTCTCTCGAAATGCATCATCCGGACCCTGCAGGAGACTCTGGCGGTGTCAGGAAGATGGCTGTCTTCCACAGAAGGGGTAGCAACACAGGCAGCGGGAGCGGCTCCACGCTGTCAACACCGGCAAACCCGGTGGTCAGCAACAGCCAGGAAGATTACCAGCCCTCCCTGTTGATTCAGCCGCCTGCTGGTTCGTCCTCCCCGGGCCCTCACCATCCTCCTCCCCACAGCTTGAATTTGCAGCCCCAACCCACACCGTCTGCTGGAGCACAGATCAAAAAGAAGAGCGGTTTCCAGATCACGAGCGTGACTCCGGCACAGGTGTCAGTTAGTGCCAATAACAGTATTGCAGAGGACACAGAAAGTTATGATGACCTGGATGAGTCCCACACAGAGGATCTGTCTTCTTCTGAAATCCTGGACGTGTCCCTCTCCAGAGCCAACGACATAGTTGGAGCAGAGAGAAGCTCTTCAGAGGAGACGTTGAATAATTTCCATGAGGCAGAGACCCCTGGTGCTGTCTCCCCCAACCAGCCATCCCACCCCCATACCCTGACCCAGGCACAGAGGCATGGTGGGCCCTTGGTGAATGGGACTGTGCACCACCACCATCATCATCATCATCCTAACCAGGCCCAGAGCTTCCCTCTGTCCTCTGGGCCTGGCAGCACCTCATCTTCCCTCACCTCTGGAGCTTTACCTTCTCACACCCAGAAAATGCCTTCTAGCATGGGGGACCCTAAAGAGAATGTTTCCCATGCTGCCCCTCCAAGTATTGTTTCTCAGCCTGTGGGAATTGTGCCTCCAGGATCTGTCCCTGGAATGCACAGCTCTGTGACGGCCAATACAGTTAGCATAGTTAATCCCCAAACCAGCAGTGTTAGTAATGTGAATATGTTGAGCTCTGCCAATGTGCCTGTTGGGGGAATCAGCACGAGTGCTAGCAGTAGCAGCGGTGGCTTTCCTCCCAATGTTGCTAACAGTAGTGGAGGAAGTGGTGCTGTTCCAACTGGAGGTAACCATATGTCTGCTGCTAACATGGTCCAGCAACAGCAAAACATCAACTCCATGACTGCTGCTGCTTCAGTTGTCAGTGCCTCTGGAGGCGTGGGAGTCCCCAGCGGGGTCCAAGGAAGAGTTGGATCAGCTGTGCTGCAGCCTGCGACTGCTCCAACGACAGCTGTGGCTTCTGCTCCTGTATCATCTGCTCCTACTCCAGCCCCTGCTGTGGCTGCTACTGGCTCCCGCTTCAGGGTGGTGAAGCTGGACTCTAGCTCTGAGCCTTTCAAGAAGGGTAGATGGACATGCACTGAATTTTATGACAAGGAGGCACCAACCCCTGTTGCTGGAACTTCTACATCAGAAACTGGGTCCGTTGGTGTTCGTCAGTTTGTCTCAGAAAGCTTTGCTGCGGCCTCAGAGAGGGAAAGCACAAGTGGTAGTTCTGTGAGTAGTACTCTGGGTACACTGAGTCATTACAGCGACAGCTTTGGAGGTGGAGAGGCTGGTGGGTCCCAAGTACCCCAACACACCCAGGATTACACCTCCCCTCCTCAGGGCTATCAAGGAATCATGCCCAGTGGCTTAAGTATGGGAGTATCTCAACCTCAGTCTCATGTGCAAGCCCAGAAGACAACCGTAGTCCCACAAACAAACGTTCATCAGGCTACGCTCGTATCTGGACAACAAACGATTGGTCTCACCACACCTGCTGGGCCACAGCAGCAGCTCACTTACGCCCAGGCTGTTGCTAATCAACCCCCGGCCTCATCACAGGGACTAGTGGGCGTTCAGCAGCAGAATATGGGATATGCCAGCCTTCCACCACAGTCAGCCCTTTCCCCTCCGGCACCTCCAGGATCAATGAGGGTACCAGAGTACTCCCAGCCACAGCAAGGGATCCCCCCAGCTGCCTCTTCCCAAACTCTCTCCACCCAGGCCCCGTCTGGTGTGGTTAATGGAGTTACTCCGATGATGGGCGGTCCTCCACAATCACAGGGGTTTCTTCACACACAGCCCCCCACCTCCAGTATGCCCTCGCATATCGGGGTTGCAGCTCATGGCCAGCAGCCTCAGAGCCACCTAAGCCATGTTGAGAGTCAGCAGCAGAAGCCACAGTCACTCCCAACTCAAATTCAGAATCCAGGCGTGGGCAGTCCGCATCCCACTGTGGTCCATCAGAACCAAGCATCTGCAACAAGCGTGCCTCCTCCCAACCTGCAGAGTGATCACCAGGCTCAGCCTCAAGCCCACAGTACCAGTAATACCGGTCAGATACCCCCACCCGGTGCTCCTCTTAGCCAACCTTCTTCTGCAAGCTTGACCCAGGACCACAGCAGTGCCCAGGCCCTGTCTCATGCTGCCCAGGCCAGTGCCCTCTATGCCAGTTTGCCCAACTTCACAACCACACAGCTGCAGGATGCCCAGCGGCTGCTCCTTCAGCATCAATCTGCTCTGTTGGGGCTGCCCAAGCTTTCCAACACGGAGTCCGGGTCCAATACTGGCGTCGGTAAGGAAACTGAGGGCAACACCACCACCGCCAGTGCCTTAACCGCACCAGCCGGTGTCAAGACTGTAGACGGCGAGGAGGATGGGTAAGATACTTTACATTTCTGCCAACAATATTTATTTAATTCTAGCCATCAATTTCCCTAGTTGATGGATCTGATCTCTCTGTGGTGTGGGTGTTTTTTCTATGCAGCACTCGGGATCATTTTAAAGCTCTAAGGTAACTAACTGGTTGTTGCAGCAGGTGTGAGAAAAGAAAGGAACTGTTGTTCTGTGTAAACATCCAGCAAGCTGCTACTTTCCTTCTGTTCTCTGACAGAGGGACACAAGACTCGGCTGGTTGCGATGTCTCTTGTTTTTATCACTCGGCCGCAGTGATTTGACATTTTCCTCACCTGCGGAATGCTTAAATCCCATCTGTCTGCCTCACAGGGCCCAGTTTGTGCCAGCCGGACAGTTTGTCTTACACTCTCTCAGTGTGCTGTTAAAAAGCAGGAAACACAAAAGCAGTCGGGTGATTTTAGATTATTTATAAACTAACAGGGGTGATTGAAAGAGAACGGGGATTGTTGAACATCAGAATGTGAATGAGGTGAAAAGTCCTTGGAATGTGGATCCAGTAAGTTTTAAGAAATAATGTTTTGGGTCGGGCAGGAATTTTAATCACCTTGCAGCGGAAGGAAATTACTTATAATTCTCCCCTCTTAACAATCCTAAATCCCCATTTTCCCAACACTTTAGTTAAACTTGGCCTTTAGCTAATAAGCTCTTAGAGTTTTCAGAATAACTTTTATTATAACAAACCGGACAAAAGAAGAACTATTGGTCCCATTTGTTGATGATGTAAAATACAACATGGTGGTTTTAGTTTTCTTTCTGGGTCAGTTAGATTGTGCGTAAATCTGAGGAAAGTAGAGGAGTAATGAGGATTATTGTTTTGACCAACAGATTTTGTGCCAATTCAACGTTTTTGTTACAAATGGGAAGCTCACCTTACGTGTATTAGGTCTTGTTTACCCGCCCACCCCTAGAAAAAGACTATCTTGTTCCTAACGTCTCTGCCTCTACCTAAAAATAAATGCAGACTACGATAACGGCTGAGAAAGCATGCCGTCTTTAGTAAATCAGTTGTTTATCTTTAGATTTTTCGACGCGCAACTTGAACCCTCGCCAGCAAAGCAACTCAGGAAAACTGTAATGCATTTAATCATTTAGGGTCATTAATCTAGATTATTGTTTATTTAGCCAATAATATGATTTTATATTCATTTTAATCAGTGGCTAATAAATGATAAATGACCCGCACTTGTACTTAGCCTTTCTGAGTCACAGGACTTCAAAGCGCTTCATGTTCGCAGATACCGTTATGCTGACATTAATGCTTCTAAAATCGTCAGATTTTGTATAGGATGAAAATTATTAAAGTTGAATTTACGTCATGTACAAATGCTACACACATTTACACTTCTAAGATGATTACAATCACAGTCACGTGACTAAACAAATATGCCCCCCACCCCTCACCCTGTTATTATTATTAACTTTTTTTAACCGGGGTTTACCGCTACACCGGTTACCGTGACAACCCTACCTGATCGGTCTGCTTTGATCTATTTTGAAAACTCCGATCAAAACCGATAGGGGCGCTATCGGCCGATTGGGATCAAATGCCGATCCATCAGTGCATCCCTAATTAACGTCACTGTATGGTTGTCATTCACACCACCGTCGGCGAGGTTTTCCTCTGCTGCTCGCATTTTGGCTTTTCTCCTCCAGTCAGCTTGTCTCACATGCTCTTGTTGTTTATTTCCTGCCGGCTGCGTTCTGCGTCACGTGGTATAAGGTTCTGCCATTTTATTTGTTATTAGGAGAGAGGGAGCGCTTGTTTTCATGCAGATTATGTCCCGGTTTGAAATGTGGTACAATGGCCGTCCTTTTTTTTTTTAATGTAATCGTAGTCATGCCAAAACATAATTGCATTAAAGCATGGATCGAGATTGCGTTTTTTTAACGACTAATTGTACAGCCCTACTTCATCGCGTTGATGCCAACTATTTTGTGTGGCCTTGCAGTCGCTGATTGACTCCTGTTGTTTATTAGCTTTCAAATGTAGTTTTGATGTGTCAAATGTTTAATATCCTAAACAAAAAGGGTTGGGAATATATTTATTTTTAATACAATTGAATCCTTCCAAAACTTTACCTCAAATATATTATTATGTGTTACAGTTTGCCTAGAAAGTCCTCTGTTGTCCTTATGCTACATGTAATCTTATCGCATGCTAAAGGTTTCTGATACATTCAAAACTGCATTTGAAGATGCATTAAACAGGAACATTTGTCCTTGACATACATTGGAGGTGGCTTAATTAACTTGTTTAAAATGCTTTATTACCCAAAGAAAAGGTTTAGGATGCTACAGTAACATCACAGCATCAGCATGTCACGTAAATATGATTTTAATGGTTCACAACTCGGTAGGCCCCAGGGCAGCTGTGGCTACATTGTAGCTCATCGCCACCAGGAAGTGAACTTGTGTTTTCATGAGTGAACGACTGATTGTGTTGTTCTAGGACTCTAGAAGGCGCTACATCAAATACAGACCATTTACAACACAGTAACGTTACAAAATCAATTATTCAATATTAAGGGTGCAATATGTAAGAATGACATTGTGAGGTCAAATTAGGTTACTGCAGTCAATTTCTCCAGCATTACAAGAAGTTTGGATGTTTGCCGTCTTGCAGTTAGCTTTCTGTTATAGTTCTGAACAACTATTTAAAGGAAGTAAAACGCCACAATTGACTCATTATTGACGTCACATTAATATTTCACTTTAATATTGAGTTGTTGGTAATCGAAAAAGTAACTAGGTATATTTAGAACAGACTATTTGCTTCTAATTCACAGCTAGCATTGTTAGCGCAGTTTTAGCCTCTAGCCCGCTTCACCTGTTATTGGAGTAAAATGAAAAGATGATGTGGCTTCTAAGTAGGGCTGGACAATATAGAAAAAAAGCATATTGATAAAAAGAATTTTTATATTGACCAATATCGATAATTATTGGAAAATATTTAAAAAATAGTAGAAAATATATTTTTTAATACTGGCCATTTTATTTTTTCTCCGCCTCTTCTCGCTGCAACATCTTGCTGCCTCATGCTTTGTTTTGGCTTGAGAGTGGAGGGCCTGTGACAGAGCGTGCCTGAGTCAGTGGTTTTGATTGGTTAGTGGTAAATAGTGAGTCTAGTATGCTGCCAGCTGATAGTTTGATAAAAAAAATGTTCTTTTTTCATCACAAAGTTTGATTGACTCTTTTTTTTTTCTATCGCACCACAGGTCTATCGATAGATATATTGAACTATTGAATTATCGTCCAGGCCTACTTATTAGGGGTGGGGTTGGGCATCATTTGATTTTGAACGATTCCAATTCCAATTCCTCGTTTCATTCCGGTTCCTATCGATTCCCGATTCCGATTCTTTCAAGACATTCCATGTTTTAAATGAGCCAGCTAACCACAGGTTCTACTTGATGAAATAATCTTAACTTCAACATGAATTTTAACTCTATGAACAACAGCATCACCTTCATTTAGACAAAAACATGTTTTGGAGGAAAAAAGAAAAACGGAAAAAAGAAAAACTTGCAGCACAACCAGGGTGTTTGTTTCTGACCACAACCAAAGTCTGGAAGAAGCCTCTGGGATGAGAGGCTAAATGTCTCCAACATATCCAGAAACGTCCAGCTGTTTTCAGCTAAAACTCTCAGGATGATCACGTCCAGGATGACTGAGAACTACACCTCCATGCTGCAGCAGCATTCAGTCAGAACAGGAAGTGAAACTTAAACGTAGCTGCTGTCAGTAACAATCTAACAGATTTTAAACATTTAAACTCTCAACAGAAATGGTTCAAAAAGAAAATAAAAATGTTATTTATTATTATTATAATTATTTATTGTGGCAGAAGCTGGTGTGGTCCACCACAGAGAAGCAGCTCTAGCATGACGACTTTAATTATTCTACAGGTTATTGTTCAGCCTTCTGACGCTCACGCGGCTGCGTCTGACTGCTGGCGCTTCGTGTGTGTTTTTATTTCTGCAGTGAGACAAACTCACCTCACACCATCCAGAGTTTTTTCTTTAAAGCTTCTATTAAATCTACCGTGTTGATGTATTTAACACGTTTCCTCTACGCTGCAGGAGTTAAAGTTTACGTTACGGAGTAAAAGTTCGGCAGGTGCGTTTGTTTATATCTGGGTGGGAGAGGGGGGCCTCGGCGCTGCACACAGACAGCTGGTGTGATCAGCTCTGAAAAGTGTTGATCACAATTTGCAGATCACGTTTATATTTCGTGGAGATCCGCTGCTGATTTCTCTTCCGTCGGCATTCTAGGAATCTAAACTAGGAATCGAAAAAATAAACTTTGAACGATTCTGGGAAAAACTAACAGTTGGAACTGGTTCCAATCGATGCTCGATGCCCAAACCTAGGCCGGTGCGAGAAATAACTTATGAGTCGCTCCTGTTTACTGGCTTCGCTCTTTAAAGGTTGAATGTGGAACATGAACACCAAAGCGACGTCTAATGTGTGGAGGTTGTAATTGCAACAGTAAAACAAGGTTTTCGGCCATCTCTAATTTCCCTCTGGGATTAATAAAGTATCTTTGAATTGAATCTGAATACCAGGTTTGCTTCCAATACTTGACATTTTTAATTTGTGTTCATCTGTTGTAGGCTTCACCTAAAGTCACTCAGGTTTTAGATCTTTTATGGTCGCTCCTCTTCTGAGAAGGATAAAGACATTCTGGACTCAAAAGCAGCTGCTTGACTTTCCGAGTCAGCCATGTCCCGCCGTGCCAGCCGAGCTGACTGTTGGCAGTGCCCTCTATTGGCTGGTAGATGTTAGGGCTGGGGGTAAACGATTATTTTTAAAACGATTATTCTGACGATTATTTTATCGAATAGTCGACTATTCTAATGACTATTTAGAAAATTAATCTAATGATTATTTTTCTATTGCACAATTAACAAAAACCAGAAAATCTCAAATAAATTCCTCAAAAAAATTGATAAATTCTTACGGTAAGAGAATAAACACTACAGGCCTTCCATTTTCTATAACACTGCGTTTATTGTGTTGGTTGGTTATGTTCTGATGACGTGTAGAACTTGGGAGTGCAGGCTGCTGCCTGAGAGGTGGTAGAAGATGGAGTGTCTCCATGCTGCTTTGTTTTGGTCACTTATGTGCGTGAGGCGAGTCGTCTTACGGGTTAAACCAAGCTCAAGGTGATATTTTACACTAAACCGAAAACCCACAACACTCTAAATGTAATAAAAGGGAGATCTACACCACAAAAAAGATGAACTCTAAACCAAAACGTAACAGCTTATCCCAACGCAAGAAGCTGTTAGTGAAGATGCTAACAGTAGCTTTACCAACATTAAGTTCAAGTTACCAAGTTTAAATAAACCAAAAACACCCAGCAGCAAACAGACCAGCACGGAGGAGAGACTGCTACCACCAAAACAGCTCTCCTCATGTCTGAAAGAAGCTCCTTAATGAAGGGAGAAGCGCTCCCGGTGATTTTCTACATCTGCGATAGACACGAAGCAGCGCATCTGACCCCGGAAGTTGTTGTCTGTTGCCGGGAGACGAAGGGGCAAAACAGGAGAATAACCTAGTAGTGGACGGACGTTGTTCCGGGTCTTCGGTATTTGGCGGAGATGTTAGTGAAGGCGGAGAAGAGGGCGAACTAGAGGAAAAACGGGCAGATTCCTCCTCTATTTACAAACTCCTGGGGATGCAACAAGTGGGCGCGGTGCGTCGACTTCCGGATCTGACGTCGACAAATTTTTAGAATCGAGCCGTCGACTTCGTCGAGGCTTCGCTACAGCCCTAGTAGATGTAAACATAAACCCAGTGTTATGACCGTCAAAATCAATATTTGAATATTTTGAAATTAAAGTATAGCTTTTAAAGGAAAACTGTACACCCCTCAAATACTGAAATACTTCTACACACATCTAAAAGCCCTGAGGGGGTATTATTAAAAAAAATTGTATTAAATTGTTCCATATTCAAACTTTAAACAATTATGGAGATTTTTGCCTGCTAATGTCGAATTACAAATGCTGGTGCAGCGTTAGTACGCAGGAGACAATGTGACCTCACGGGCTCACAGATTGTAAACAATAACTACGCCCCTCTTTTGTTTAATTTAGTTATTTGAAGTGAAAAAACCTGGAGACAACCCTCCAGCCGGCTGAGAATACAATCTATTTTGATGTAAACTTCCTTCCAGTATGACTGAGACATCAGACCGTTTTGTGATTATTTCAATGTAGAATCCTTACACATTGTACCTTTAATATTTTTTAGCTGAACAGAATATTGTCAGGTCTGGTTCTTTTTCGCGTCCCGCAGTTCCCTTACTACTTTTACAGTTCAGTCAGTTTCTGCATCTTCTGGCAGCAGCCTCACACCGATTGTGAGGAGAATAAAAGCAGCGGCATGATTGTTGATGCGTTTGGTTGACTTAAGATTTTGGTCACTAAACAGATTGTGCATTGATGAATGAACATAACGGTTTTTGAAGACAACACGGTGCAGTAGTGATAATAGCAGAAATTAATATAGCTGCAAGAATGGCAGCAGAAGACGAGTTTACAGGAGTTACTCTTTATTCATCACCCATTTGCACTGAAGAGCAGTGGCATGGTACATGTTTCTGCAGAGATGTGAAGGTTTGTAGTCTTAAGTAATACCTCTGCTTCTTTTAGGCCCTACTGAGCAGTATACACACATTAATGACATCAGGTGATCTAACGTAATAAAGCCAAGCTTGATTAATGAGCAAGCCTCATCCGTCCTTCCCTTTGGATTCATATTTGTTAAAGTAAATGTATTTAATTCTAACATAGCTGAGGTTTCTAATTCATCTCAATGACAAATTAACTTTTTTTTTTTGCCATCAATATTATCTGATATCCACTTACTTCAAATATCAGCTGTTTTCCATACAGGGATGCATCATCGTCACATACTTTGGGATGTTCACATTTTCTTTGCTCCCAGTCCGATTTAGTCATTTGATTTTAAGAACCTGCCGATGCAGAGTACCGATCCAATACTTTAGAAATGCATCAAGATTAATGAGCACACCAGAGTTGTCCATTTAAGTTAGTTTTAATCATTAATGCATTTTTTCTGTATTTATGTCATTTCTTTAGTGTATTTGCCATAAAACATCACTTGTCTAGGAAGTACAATATATAAGTATAAGAAACATGTTAATAGGGCTGCAGCTATCGAATATTTTTGTAATCGAGTACTCTATCGAATCTTTTTTTCGATTAATCGAGTACTCTAATAAATTACACTTTTGTGTTTGTAAACCTTTATATCATATATTGATGAGCCAAGATGGCGCCGAGTATGGCTGCCTCGTCGCGAGCTCCACCAAGTTCCAACATTACACGCTCCATACTGTACATTAATGCCACTGTTTTGCACATACCAACCTCTGTACATTTTATATCTCTTATCTTATTGTTTACTTTATTCATTTGTATACTTAGATTAGCCATTTTTATATTTTACTTGTTTTTACATTACTGTATTTTTGCACAACTCTGTTGCTGTGAAGCTCGCACACAAGAATTTCACATGTACTGTACCAGTGTACCTGCACATGTGACGTGACAATAAAAGTGATGATATCAAATAGCATGTTATAATTATGAAAGACCTCTTAAAATGAGCAAGCAATTGCCAGTTATTCAAGTTTTATTCAAAATTAGTTTGCATAACTTCAGCACTTCAACTTTACTTCACAGTAAACAAATGCCTGTGCAAAAAATAAGTACACAACCTGAGCCGATTTTCCCCTCGTGCGAGAATCTGCTAGCCTGCAAGTCAGACAAAAACTAGGAGGATAACTGTTGAAGTAGTGCTGCGAGCGGCTGCGGCCCAAACAGCACCAGAACCGCTCACGGCGCAAACAGCTCGCCGGCTGTTTCCCTATTAACACACGTCCGTTTTAATTTCCACACTTTTTTTCTCACAATAACAAGGATTGTCGAGAGCATGTTTGCTGTGGTTTTGTCAAATTATACTGATCACAAAACATGTATTTACTTTCTTTCGTTTTCCTCCGCCACTCATAAATACCCGTGTCCTCCTGCAGAAACCCCGAGGGACAACGGACATCAATAACGCAATAAAAAGTCCAACGTGTTGTGTAAAAACTGCTATTTTTAGCACATTTTAAGTTCGACGTGTTGCTACCAGACGTACGGTGTGAGCTGAAACTGAGCGCTACAAACGAAAAAGTCGCAGAGTCCGCAGAATATATAGAAAAACAGGCTAAAATGCATTATCTTGTAGAGGCTCCGAGTCCGCTTGCAGAAGTGACATTTACAGGTGCTGCAGCACGGAGGATGTGGTGTTGTGCTAGGCTAAATCCATTTTACTGTATTTATACTGGACTACGTTTTCCACCTTACGACGTGAAAAATGGTTCCACAACTTTGACATTTTCTGTCTTTTTCGCACTCCACCGGGGTTCAAGTTGTCCGCCATGGCTTAAGAGAAAGTTAAGTTATATTTGCTACTCGCGTGTGCATTCAGTCCAGTGGGCATGTGCGTCACTTATTTCGGTCCGGGTGAAACATGACCCCGGGCGATTGCAAAGCCATGAATTAATTAAATATGAATTAAACGAATCCTCGAGGCAGAGAATTTGACTCGAGGATTTTTTGTACTCGAATTATTCGAGGTACTCGAGGAATCGTTTCAGCTCTACATGTTAAAATCAAGAATATATGTAAAAGTAGCCTTGTTGCTCATATTTTAAATCCTTTACTCCGTGTGCAGCTGTTTTCAGTGGCACATGACAGGCAGCAGCAGAGTAACTGTTTTCTACAAAACACCTGTAGAGTTGCTACATCTATTAAGTTAGGAAGAGAAAGCAGATCATACCGCGACTGAAGGAGACTGCAGAACCCAATGTTTGCAACCACAGATGCTCATCCAATGTGATAAATATTCTGCTTTTATGGCATTTTGCTGTCCACAAATATTTCTTGGTTTCCTAAGGTATCTTTTAGTGTCGGCTGGCTTAGTTTGCAGCAAACTGAGCAAGGTCAGTTTTTTTAAAGATGTCGCACGAGTGTTGAACGCAGCACTACCTTTTCTACCTTGTTAAATGCCCAGTGTGCACACATTACACATGTTTATTACACTCCCTTTGCTATTCATTTAAAAATACATCCAAATTAGACATTTTCTTTCACTTGAGGTGACAAGTATGCTCTGTGTTAGCTAACTGCTACATGTGCGTGAATTCCCGGACTACCTTAAATTGTGGGACTTTACGGTGTTGTCTGTGAAACAAAGAATGCTGATTTAGAGGAACGTGTTGATTTTACAATTAAGCCATTGTTATCCTGTTTGAGAATCTCTTTCTCGTGATTAATTAAAAAAGTAATGCTTGTTGTTTTGTATCATTAAGTCAGATTTTTCCCACCTTTTCAGATTTCCTGAAAATCACGTGATTAGACCCGATTTGTACCGACAGGTTATTAGTAATGTTTTAGTTTAATGTGAACACATAAATGTAAAGATTTTCCTCAGTTGATCTGATGGCCCAACTTACATATGTGATATTATTAACCCCAGACTTCTAAATACCCTCACATTAAATATGTCATAATCTGGATTTTTGATTCCAAGTGAAAAGAATCAAAAGTGATATTTGATAAGCCACAAAAATTGTATATAATTGTATCAAAGATTTTCCATTTCCCCCTCTTTTATTAAGAAAATATTTTTGTTCATTTTTATTTTTAGTTCTTGCCATGTGATTTTTCTCTTGAGAGGTGTTATATAAAAAATATTTCATATATATATGAAATATTTGTTTTACTGCATAATAAAAACACATCAGCAGAAGATCTAAAAATCACAAAGTGCTGCACAAGAACTAAAAAAATGAAGAAAAAACAATATTGTAATAAATAAAGGAGAAAAAGAAAAACATTTGACTAGAAAATGTGAAGGAAAAAAATGAATGAGAGAAAGTTAATCACAGGGTCCTGAGTAGGACACAGTTGGTAGGGAAAAAAACAGCTGTGTTGGACAACCACACGAGTTATTATTAGAAGGTTGCTTCTATCTGGGATGTTGTATCTGGAAAGATGCCAGCAAAGCTTGTTTTCCAGGTCAGATGTGATTAGTAAAGTATGCAAAAGTTCTCCTTTCAAACCTTCAGCCCATCTGATCTAAAACAAAAACCTCGCAGAAACGTCTTAGTAACTGAACCGCAGAAGTCCCATTCTCCATCTCCTGAGCCAAAGAGACGGAACAAACCCTTAAAGGCATTAATTGTTGAAAACCTAAAACCTCTTCACCACACGGATTAAAATATTTAACATGTATGTTTTCCCTGCACTCCTTGTATTCCTAACAAACGCTTCTGTGAGAGATGTAAACAAGCCAAGGTCCTGTGTTATTTATAGAGTTGGACTGAGGTTTTCCAATCGCATCGGCTCAGATAATGGCTTCTTCTTTGTGAACAGTTGAAGGTGGAGTTAGAAATTTGTCAGTTTAAACTGAATCAGTGCAGCACACCTTGGATGTAATTTAGACTCAGTCTTTATGATACATTTGTTTAGTTTAATATTTTTTTCACTTAAATTGTCTGTTCCTGCAGGTAAATTACACCAACATGTGTTACACGTGTTATTACGGATTTTTCATACTTTATTCAGGGATGAACTGCACCCAGCTCCACCAGTGGATGTTCCAATTTAAAAGTGTGGTTCACTGAAAACCCATTTTTAGTTATTATTTCTGATTATAATCAGTCACTCTGAGTTTTTCATGCAGGCTGAACATGAAAATAGTCTCCAACACCTATGTCCTGCTTTAGCTTCTGATCGAAAACAGACGGTGAAATGCTAGGATTAGAAACGCCTGACAGATCTACGCCACACTAAACATTCATGGACTCGTCCATCTTGACACTTGACAGGGAAGGCTGTTGTTAATTTAGTGTCTAGGAAACAGCAGAGAGCGTCTCTGCCAGTAGAAGCTAACCGTTAGCATTAGCAACTCCACCACACAGCAGAACTCCTTCAGGCTTGTGTTCCTGTGAAGATAAAACATCAACGTTGCAGAGGAAACGGAGTCAGTGGTTGAGTCGTGTTGCTGTTAGCCAATCATAGATGAGATGTCCAAATATCAGGAAATAAGACTGAATCCTGTCGTCTGAAGCTCAACTCTGATGTGGCTCACTTTTAATTCCTGAAACAGGCGCACCAGAGCTTTTTCTCCTAGAGTACGACTTACAAGGCATTCATTTCTACTAGACAACTGCAAATGTATTGATTAAATTTTAAAAGCATCACTACTACCACTGGTCGGTGCCTCATTAGTATTCACGAATGCACATTTCGAGTAATTGTGTGTGGCTCTAGAAAATAGTTAAACAACTTTTTAAAATGTCTTTTTAGATTTAAAAAGTCCAACTCTTATTACATTTCTTAATGCAGAGGTTTTGTTGGGGTGAGAAGTCTAAAAGTGTGTGTGTGCTCAGGGGATTGCGGTCGTGCTGGCAGTGTGATGACTGTCTCTGCTGCTGGCTTTTATCAACGTAACCGTCCGGCGTTGCAGGGAGTTGGTGAGACCTGCGTCTGTTTCATTGTGTGGAGATCAATAAGGTCCCCCAAAATTCACAGTGCACTGTGGAAGTGACCCAAGCTAACCCGATCCAACTGAGTCAGGTCTACCGACTCCGGTTCAGACCACAGAGCTCACGGCAGCTTTAGCCAGGTGGAACCAGACTGAACGTAGCCACTCAGCTGTGAAAAATACTCCCATTGTGTTCCTCGCCATTATCTTCTCTTTGGGAGCTGGTGTTGACTCCAACGATGAGATCATCGTAAACTTGTAGTTTTCTAGCAGATCTGAGGTAAATGATTTATGCTTCGTGTACCTAACCATTCTCAGATTAGCTGTTTGTTTTTAATACGGCTGGTCTGTGATATGTATGCACACGGCGGTAAAATTTGATGTGCCCTCATTAGCTTGTTAGCATAACTGGGACGGGTGGTTCTCCAAACATAAACAGCAATTGTTGTTTGTTTGGTTTTAACCACACAGACGGAGCCAGAGAGCACCAGAACAGGAGTAGAAACAGGAAGGGGGGTCCCACTGCACGTTAGCTTTGTTTGGTTTTCACGTAAGGCAGCAAATCCAGAGACTGTCTGTTTCTAAGATGGTAACGGGAGTTAGTGCAGAGCTACTCACTTTCCTTCTCTACGTGTCTGTTTGCTGCTGGATCGTACGCCCATTTGTATTCTTTGTGCCAATGCATCATCCGACTCTGTGTCCGCCTCCTTCCTGCTGATTGCTCTTTTTTCCATCAATAAACAGGATTGTTTCACTTAAGAGTGCTGTGGGAAAACTAATGGCTTGTAATGGACAATAATGGATTGTGTTCAGTGTCCCTTTCATCTCTGAAACCTAAACACACTGTATGCACTAACACACATTCACACGCATCGCAATAAAAGTCAAACCTTGATGACGAACAACTCCTGATGTTATTTTGGTTCTTTTTGCCCCCGCACCTCTTAAATGGAACCTTTTTTAACATGTCTGGATGTGTTTTAGCAGATTTTAGTCTCTTTGATCATCACTGTTTAATTAATGCTGATGGCTGCTTTGGGATTTTATCTATAACCATTTGTCCCACTTGGCCTCCCTTAGAGGTTGTATGACAGGCCGGTTTGATGTATCAGCTTTCTGGTTAGTGCAAGATAGCATTAACTGTGTAGCCTAGTGAACCAGACCAAATTCTCCACTGGAACCTCTGCAGCCCCAACAGCATTCTGGCTGGCCAATCACAGCTCTCTAGAGGGGTTTCAAACACATAAAGAGCTGTGATTGGTCCATAATGGTGGGCCAATCATAGTGCTCTATCTGCTTAGTGAACAAATCACAGAGCTTCATCCGCTTTGTGGGCCTATCAGGGCACTCTATGGCTGTGCCTCAATTCAGGGTCTGCATCCTTCGAAGGACCCAGTCTACTCGGCCGACGTGGGCCGGGTCCTCCGTCGGCTGGGTAGACCGGATGTTAACGGCTATGAATTTGGACAGGCCTAGCCTTCATGAATTCCCGCCTCTCCCTCGGTGAACTTTCCGTCGCCTAGCAACCGTGGAACCGCTGAGCAGAAGGGAGAAGGAACTTTAAACGATGGAGCTCGAAGTTTTATTTAGATCTTTAATCATTTCCTTGACTGTTGGAGAGCTAATTCAGAGAAAATACTTTCGACAAGCTGAGCCTAAGCAAAGATGTGATAATAGTTTTTAATACTTTCTAAGGCTCTTAATTTGACCAAAACCGATTTATCACCTTTTAAGACTTTTCAAGACCCAGCGGATACCCTCTAGTAAACAATTCTCATTTGTAAACAAAATAAAATTCAAGAGTTTAATGCAGAACTGATTTTATTTACATATTTCTTTTATATGTACATGTTTAATCTTTATTAACCATTTTTTCTAGCAAAGTAAAAAGCTGTCAAAGTTCTCCCTTCTCTCCTGTGCCCTCTGCTGCTCTGCCTCCCTCTGCAGCCTCGTGTCCTCCCTGATCAGCTCCAGAAGCTGGTCATCGCTGTCACCTTCCCCTGGATGCCCATTTTCTCCAGAATAGTCTTAACAAACATGTAAGAAAAGAAACAGGAAGAGAAAAGAGGACAACGGGTTATTCCTTTCATGTTTTCGCAGAAAAAAATAAACTCAAACGAGTTTTTAAAATATGAAGTGTTATTGTACCTCCATGCCACAGCCGCCGAATACTTTGCTCCGGTGATCATGTGGTCCATCTCCGCCCTAAGCTTAATAAATTCCCTGGTTTTCTCTTTTGTTCCTAAAATACAAACTCCTATTAAAATCAGGGGGAAAACGTAGCGGGAGAAGTACGACACCGAGCGGCCGAACATACGAGCCGAGACCGCATTACAAGCACTTTTACTGTAACATTTCTAACTAAAATAACGTTCACGTATCACAAAAAGCCCTTAACCTAACAGTTTTCAAGTTTATACTGACATTTATATGCGCAATCCTCTCCGACGGCTCCCGCTTCACTGTCCGCCATTGTTTTTAAGTTTTTCTGCCAGCCGGCCCGCAAGGCATCTTGGGAAATGCTACCTATTGAAGGATACACCGGACCCATCCTTCATTCAGGCAAAAAGAAGGCCGGATTCGTCGACCGCATTTGAAGGAGTCTTCGAATTGGGACAGGCCTAGTCGCGGCGCTGTGACGTAACCGGCCGACGTAACCGGCCGACGAATCCGGCCGACGTAGGATGCAGACCCTGAATTGAGACACAGCCTGTATGCCTGGTGGGTGGGATGATGCAACAGAGTGAAACAAGAGTATCTCTGTGTTCGAGATGAGCCAGTTCTGCGCAGAGTAGACCAGCGGTGATCGGCGAGCAGTGCATGTCGGTTAGATTTGTGTCCGACTTGACGCCGACTTGCTCTGACATCATGCCTACGTAGGCAACGATAACCTCGTGAGATCAAGGCGGCCGCAGATTTTGGAGCAAGGCGCTGCAGTTGCTCTCCCTCGGCTGCAAAACCTAGGGCATGACAGGAAACACCTGGCTCTCACCTGATCTAAGATCTGCTTGGTTCATATTCTGATCCAAACATTTGGTGGTAGAACATAGAGCCCTGCACGGGCCTAAAATCTGAGCCCTTGTCCGGCCCGGCCCGAGGGGGTGGAGCCCCAGCCCGACCCGGCCCAAAAAGGTTTTCAGGATTCTCTGGCCCGGCCCGAGCCCAAGCCCGACTTTTTTTAACCAACTAAATGAAAACAAAGTGCGTCAATCCTGACCAATGTGTTAAAAGATGTGCAGGATCCGAGCGTCGCAGAAGCGCATGCGGGAAGCTTCCCACTGAAGCGAGTGTTTTCCAAACCCTGTCTCTCAGAGACTTGTCACTTAGAAAATGTTCCCTGATTATGAAACTTTGGCTGAATAGCGCTTGTTCCTGTCTCCAATGTGCGACACATCCAGGAGCCTGTCTAAGGAGAAGCCCAGAATCTCACATCCTCTTCAGCTCATGAGCGCATATGATTACTCAAGCGTGACCCAACACGGTCTCACAGTAAGACCGGGTTGGACCTGTTCAGGTTTACGCAGACAATCTTCACATAGAATTGACTTACAGATATAAAATTAATTCAGTAAAATATAAAGCATTTTATTTAAATATCCATTCATTATTTTACAAGCACATCGGCAGATGGATGGAAGAGCCGCGGGTTGCCGATCCCTGCTCTAGTTCAAGATATCATTAAAATTCCAAAAGTGCTGAAAAGATTAAAAATGGGGCTTTCCGTGCATATACAATACATTATGGTAGCCACCGGGATTCCCTGTCTTGAGCGCAACGAATCACAACACAGATTCAGAGACGTGCCGAGTTTGTCATCCAAAATGCTCCGTTTTATAACTTTTGAATGGTTGATCAGATTCAAATAATTCCAACGGTTCCTAAAAGTACATAAAAGCAGCTTTCCAACGATCTAAAGCATGAAGCAATCAGAGTTGGAGAAAATATCGCTACGAGGGGAAATCCTGCTGTACAGCCTGATTGAAACGGCGCGCAGCGCTGCTGTGAAAGCGGATAACCTATAAAATGACATGTTGAGGACGCAAACTCAATACATCTCTTTTATTGTGAGGTAATAATTTCTCAGAGTTTTGCGGTTGCGGGCGGGAGTAGACATGCACGCTGCAGGTGCGGGCGGGAGTAGACATGCACGCTGCAGGTGTGGGCGGGAGTAGACATGCACGCTGCAGGTGTGGGCGGGAGTAGACATGCACGCTGCAGGTGCGGGCGGGAGTGTAACACACACGTTGCGGTTGCAGGCTGTAATGGTCAGAAATTCAGCGGGAGCGGAGCGGGATGAAGAAAACAGTCCCGCACAGGGCTCTACTGCTGCGTTTAAGTGTTTTAATTTTTTTAATGATTTCGAATAAAAATAAAGGCACCCGGCCCGGCCCGTGTCCGAGGTAATTACACAGTCGTTGGCCCGAAGCCCGGCCCGAGGGCCTAGGGCCGGGCCGACCCGAGGGCCTAGGGCTTCAGTGCAGGGCTCTAGTAGAACATGAAATGTTAGTCACATGTGTTCTGTAAATCATGTTACGTTGATGATGATAACTATATAGGCCATAAAGAGGAATGTGTTTTGTTTTCTTTTGTCACGTTTCCTATGAACACACTGAAGCTACACCTGATAACCTTTACTTATTATTACAGTCATATCTTCATATACAACATATGATATCCACAAGCACGTGAGGATGTGTTTCAGCTGCTAACAGGCACCAGAATTAAAATAGAAAATTAAACAAGTGTGAACGCTAACGCGATATCTTCAGCCATCGTCACCCCCGAGCTACACATGCAGGGACATCTGTCCGACTTAAACGCCGGCTTTCAGCCACTCCCCCTGCTGCTTCCGTCTGCTCTCGTCTGTTTTCCAGGCGAGGTGCTGCTCAACTCGAACACGGCCTATGTCACATTCATTGTCCAGTAGCATGCGGAGATCATTTGAAAGACAACGGTAGAACCCGCCCCACAACCGAGAGCCGTCAATGGAGCGTTACCAGACTAAATAATGCATTTATTTAGTCTGGCTTGCCAGGCTGCTAACTGTGTGTTCCCATTCCCATCACACATTTTCCAGATGGAAACATCAGGAAATGGTTCTGCCTTGAGTTGCTTTGGTCTGATTATAATTATTATTGTTGTTAAAATTACATTTTAACCTTTTTGAACCCTCTGGAGGCAGGTGTTGCGGATAAGCAACGTTAAAACCTACCTACCTGGTTACTCACATACGTATTTCATGAGCATTTTTTAACTCAGAAGTTCCCCTGAGGGAGTTGTTCGTCCTTTTATCAACACTTATTTTGAGCCTGAGAGGGCTAACAACATGTTTTTATATAAGTTATTGATAATTACTACATTTACCATTTGTTTGAATAAATAGCTTTTATGACCAACAGGACTGATAAGCTAATGGATAGTTTGGGCGCCACCAGGGTTGAAACGAATCATCGAATGATTCGAATGGTTCGATTTATTTTTTTTACTGATTGGAAGCTTCATTAAATGTGCGCACCACAGTCTGAACACAATGTTGTAATTTAGATGCTGTGGAGAAAAATGGAGGACCCAGGAAAGACAGAAACCATCGTAAAAGGCATAAACGGTCCAAAGTTTGTGAGCAAGAGTTAAACTACAGATAGATTAGCTAATGCCAAGCTAGCTCACGAGTCGCAATCAAGTGGAGCTCAGGAAAAAAAACATGGTTGTGAATGACTAAACTCCAGAAGCCCAAGAAAACTCCCAACCGTCCCGTTTGTGTGTGGATCTCTGCAGCTGCAGCAGCGTGGAGCAGAGCCACTGCAGCTGCTACCTGGAGTCTGCTGTTGTTGCTACTACTCTGTTCCACACCACGCAGCGTGTTTACGGCAAGCCATTGTAGCATGTAATTCACAAAAGCATCTATATTTGAATACAATTTAGACACGATTATGTTGCCAACCTGTGCATAATAAAACCACAGTTTCATTGCTGCTTGTAGAAATGAAAGGTTATTACAATTTCTGGTAGCTTACTACTGAACATGTTACTAAAATAAATAAATTCTACTGATCATATATATTTAGATATGTTTAGACTAAGACGAGTGATGTTAAATCTAAAATGTTAATGACGTGCTGTCAAATTTTGTTCCATAAAAAATGTATTAACTGTAAATATCAGCTGGGAAAGAGGGAACTAGACAACATCAGTTTAATAGATGTTGTTGATCCCTTTTCTTTTTATAATTTAGCAGCCGACCAGTCTCTTCACTTAAAATGTTGTCAAATAGATTACTCGATTAAACAATGGACGATTCGATGGAATACGCGAATGCTAAAATCTTCGACAGCTGCAGCTCTAAGCGCAGTCAATACCAAGGTGTCAATCGTGCATTGAAACTACTAGCTGTTAGCTCATCATTCCTAAAATGGGTAAAATTGTGTTTATATGTAATATTTATACAGAAAAACTTCAGAAGAGTCTAAAATAACTTAGCTGAGTCTTATTTAACACAAAGCTCTACTGATCGTTGTCTTATTTTGTGGTTTGTGTGGAAAGATTCTGCTAGATAATAAGTGCACACATATATTTTAAATCATGCAAACTTAGATTGTATCCAGATATAATCCAAACTTGGATTATATCCAGAAATCAGACCTAATTATTACGACTCCTGCATTGTTGTACCTAACGGTTTTACTGCGTTCTTGTAAAACTGAAGAATGGTGGAGCTTTTATTACTGTGTGGCCTGTTGTAATCACACACACGTGAGATGTTTGGCATTTTAGTATCGACAGGAGCTGAAACTCCTGCCATGCTTTTTTATTTTAAGGTCTTAGTGGGCTGCTGCTGTCATCCCCCTAAACATGCAGGCAATGTGCTGAATCATGGCCAGCATTCCTGTGGCCAGAACTCAGTCCAGCCAGCTCCGAGAGCGTTGCACACTGCGAATGACGGCGGTCGGAGTCAGGATTCCTGTCTTTTGTTGTTGATTCTTTTCTTTTTTTTAACAAATTTTTATTTCGTCCAAGATAAATGTCCTGTATGTGTCTAGCGCCTTCTTAGGGTTCTACAACCCCCCAAGGCGCTTCACAACACAGTCAGTCATTCGTCCATTCACACACGCATTCACACTCTGGTGGGGATGAGCTACGATGTAGCCGCAGCTGCCCTGGGGCGCACTGACAGAGGCGAGGCTGCCGAGCACTGGCACCACCAGCAGGCAAGGCAGGTTAGGATACGACACGACGGCAGCATTCTCTGGTTGGAGCCGGGACCAAACCTGCAACCTTCTGGTTACTGGACAACCCGCTTTACCTCCTACCGCTGTCCCCCATGTCTCGTTCCTTCGTCATGTGAAAGTTTCAGGTTTTGTTTTGTCGTTTTGTAAGATGTTGAAGGGATGGGGCTTAAATTTACTTTTGTTTTGAGCGAAAACACGCTCTTCACCCTCGGTTCTGTCTTCTTTCACTCATAAGAATTTCAGTAACTTAAAGAGCCTTTCATAAAAGAAAATATTCATATTTAATTTTTTTTAAAGTTTAGCTCTTGGCCAGCCTCCTGGCAGTTGCTGTTAAGCCAAAGCTTACTGAAAACCACAGCTCTGTACACAGGGCTGTACCGCCCCCTGCTGGTTGGGAAGGTGTGACCCACGGTGTGCCTGAATCCTGCCTTCAGCTGAAACTTATTTGCCATAAGGGTAAAACGTTCTAGTTCAATATTCATGCCCACTTTAAGGTTTTTCTTGTTAGTTTAGCAAAATCTTAGTCATCCACAAACAAACGTTTCTTAGAGCTTTTAATGAGGAACTAGTCATGTGAGAGTTATTGAGGGCACAGAGCAGCTGCAAAGTCTTAAATCACTAAAACTAGAGCATGCGATGTGTTCACAATCCCAGGAAACAAAGTTTTACACAGCAGGTCTTACGCTGAACTGCGAGGAAATTAAAGTGTTTGGGGATAAATAAAATAAAAGCAGATTATTAGAGCTGAGATAGACTCCCTTGTGTTCTGGTTCCTTCTGCTGCAGTTCGGGGCTCATTATGATGCAGAATCTTCTCAGAACAATTAGTCAGGGCGATTAACGAGGAAATGTTACCCTCTGAAAAAGCCTGGGTGAGACCTTTCAGGTGAGCAACCCAAAACCTGTTCTGTGTGATGATTTCGTAGGTTGATGAAAACCGTGATTAGCTTAATAGTTCTAAAGCAACAAGGCTCACTTACATGATGATTTCATTGTTGCAGTAATTTGAAGACATTCGAGCTCCATTTAAACTGCATGCTCATTTTTTGTTCTCAACTGGAATTTTGCTCAAACTTAAAATTTAATAGCTGTTTAAATCAGCCTCACGCTGCAAGGGTCCAGTGACTGAAACAAAACACTGCATGATAATATATTCAGCTGTTTTACCACACATGGCTGCCAGAAGATGGCGCTGTAGACCACCTTATACTTGTGAAGCATCAGGGTGGTCACACCAGGATGTGGTCTGATTGCATTGATCTGTTTGAAATGATATATTTTTAAAAACACATCTGGAGTAATGCTACATCAGCGTTATCACTCACAGTGATGCCATTGGTTGTGGTTGATGCTAGTTAAGATCCTTTACCTATTTGTCTTTAACAAGTGCTTCTATTTTCAGTTTAGTTTTTCTATTTAATTCATGAGAAATCCAAGAAGTTCATGATTTAATAAATAATTTTCTTTAGACCAAGGACAATAGATGAATGAAAACTGCACCTTCCTTTAAAGCTCTGAAGGCCACATTCATCCATTCACACATCATAACCTCAGCTCCTCTGGGGCACACTGACTGAAGCCAGGTTACCATACACAGGCACCACAAGTTCCCCATCCACCACCAGCAGGTCATGGGTGAGGAGTCTTGCTCAAGGACACAGTGACTGACACAAACAGAGCTTGGGTTTGAACCTGCAACCCACCAGTTACAGTGCAAACTCCCAACCCCTGATCTACCGTTTCCCCTAGATAACCAATACTAACAATAGAACAATATTTTTGGTTCTAAAACAGTGTCCAGAATTTAAATGTATTTTTATAACATTTTGTTTATGTCCTTGGTGATAATTGTATGAACGAAAACTAGGTCTCAGTTAAGGAATGTATGAAATTCTTATAACCAGAAGATGGTGCTATGGAGTCCGTCCAACCATTGAACTGCTTCATCCACTCTTGAATCATACTGGAGCAGTTACCAGTGGAGAAGCGGGAAACACCCTGGACAGGTCTCCCGTCCATCACAGGGCAGACGGAGACGGTCTGTGGGTAGAAGCTGGAGTAACTGGAGAAATCCCTGGCTAACATGGGGAGAACAAGCTAACTACATGCTTCGTCTAGTGTCAGGCTATGTGGAGTCGGTCTTAAAAACATGTTTACAACATTCTGACATCCGTTAAAAATGAGACAAGTAGACAGCAAAGACCAGTGAAAGTTTCCTGTTGTGAGTATATTTTGGAACTCCAACTGTTAAAAACTAGTCCTAAACACCCGTCGATCATTAAGTTTGGGTCTGAGCCGTACACCTGATGGGCCGGCTTACATCAGAGATTTAGGTGCATTGACGCTGAGCCATTTCTAATCCACTCACTGCTCTTTTTTTTTTTTTGTCTTCCTTTGTAATCCAACGTGAGTAAAATCAGGACACTGGGCCAATAAAGTCCCCACATATTGATTCAATGAACTTCTCTCAACCTCAAAAATTGATTTAAAAGAAAATAAATATAAATCTTTCTGCTACCAAGTGATAGATGCATGCTTTCCTCCCTACTCCAGTTGTATATAGTATTTTATATGTACATATTTTGTGTGTCGTTAGGAAAAAGTAAATCAACATTCAGACTATTTGACCAAAACAACATTAGTTAAGATATCATTGTAAATACTACCAGATTTTCAGGTTTGTATGAAAACCTAATTACTTGTGAATTTAAACCAAGAACATGTTCCGGTACAACAAAAGGCAAAGCTATTAGCTCGTAAAAAGGATGGTAGTACAGCTGATGTTTATTGACAATACTTTAAGATGTGGCCGTCTACCGTCTCCTTGGCGGCCTTTTCCTCACGTCTTGTATTGCCACCGTGAGCATTATTCCTGATATGTGCCGTCTGGACTGGAATTCTGGGCCTTCTTGGCCGACTAATCCTTTTAATACCAGGCTTTACTCCACATTATTCCAAACTGATGCTCACACACCCATCACAGCTTATGTAACTTGGTCCATTTGTTTGACTGTGTGTGTTGGACATAGATTGGGCTGAGTCACTTGAACCTCTTGGCCTCCAACATGTCTGTCAGTGCATTGTAGTGTAGGCAAATCGATGATTTTTATTTGTTATGACCAGGAAGATGTAATCTATGTAAATATAAAATATTAACCTGCGAGGTCTTAATTGTAATTATTCAGAAGATCCAGGATTTAACTCAGAAGATCTAGGTTCTTTGCTTTTTCAGTGATCGACCACACTTCGTGTTACTTCAAGAAAGAGTCGGGTTTATAAAAGTAAGAATTTATTTTACAAACAATTTAAAACATGACTAATTAACTAAGCATTTACTGTGAGTGGATTCAATTCAATTCAAGTTTATTTATAAAGCGCCAAATCACGACAAGAGTCGTCTCAAGGCACTTCACATAATAAACATTCCAATTCACAGTTCATTAAGCCAATCAGAAATAATGTTTCCTATATAAGGAACCCAGCAAATTGCATCAAGTCACTGACTAGTGTCAGTGACTATACAGTAATCCTCATACTAAGCAAGCATAAAGCGACAGTGGAGAGGAAAACTCCCTTTTAACAGGAATAAACCTCCAGAGAATCCTGGCTCAGTATAAGCAGCCATCCTCCACGACTCACTGGGGATCGAGAAGACACACACACACACACACACACACACACACACACACACACACACACACACACACACACACACACACACACACACACACACACACACACACACACACACACACACACACACACACACACACACACACACACACTAGTAATGTGTCTATAGTGATATTGTGATGTCTTGGTAAATATTCTATTTGGTGAAAGATAAACTTTATTGTATTTATCCTAGTGGATCTATAATTAAATGGATAAACTAGTATTAGCACGTCCAACGTCAAGGAAAGCAAAAAGTTATTATCAGAAGAGGGAGAATGTTTAAATGGTTAGCAGCAGTGTGCTAGCCGATGGCCCCCTCCATGAGGCCACCACAGCTCAGCAGAACATCATCGTAGCTTCTTCTGGGGAGAAAAACACTTAGAGAGAAAATAAAGTTAACTAAACGTGATGAAGGAACTGTGTGTGAATGCGATGTCAGTCAGAGCTTCCTCATCAAAGTAAGCTGAGTTCTGGTGAAAAGAATTTGGTTTGCTCTAAGCTATAAAGTTCTTATCATCAGAAGAACATCAGACGTGATCTGTCATGTCTACTTCACCCGTTTTAGAGAGACCCTCTTGGTGGATCCGAAAGTCAGCAGGGGTCGGCTGACCTCTGGCACCGGAGGGCTGTAGAATACTGTGGTACCAACTCTTCAGTCCAGAGATGTCTCGGGTCACAACAGCTGGATGGAACCGTGCGTCTGGCGGACTCTTTAGGAGTCTAACAATATCAGCTTTGTTCTGCAGGAACTGTTTGCTCATCAGCTTTGCAGGTGCAAAAAGGTTTTGATGACATGTCAAAATCTTTGATGGTTAAGAAGGTTTTGCTACAGATGGCCGGTCTGAGCGATTCTCTAGAACTGTCGAGTCACTCAGGATGATCCAGTTTTAAGGTTTTGATGTTATGACTTGCATAGCCAATCTGAGGCTGACAAGTTTGAGAGACGTTACCAAGACAACTCAGAAACACAGGATGTTCTGACTGGTTAAAAGGGTGAGTTATGTGTTGGAGTTTAACTTAGCCGTACTTGTTATTGTGCGAGCGCAGGTGTGAGGACTTAGTCGTCAAAACATGTTGAACACATGGTGGGTTCTAGTAGACAAACATAACATCCATTCAGTGAGCACAGATTAATGAAGCATCTCATTATACTATAATTATTATAAGTAGTAATAAACAAATGTTTATTTAATGATTATCTGGATTATAAGTCATGGAAGAAGTTCATATTGATTTAGGAAATCATTCTTGAATTTAGTCATTGATTGGAGCTGGAGTTGTTCCTTCTGTGGAGGCAGGCAGATGGGACCTTGGGAAAGAAAGTTATTGTTTATCTTTCAGACTTGCAGAGTCTGTGAGCTGGTATGAAGGCCGGCTCATTTAAAGGGAACACACACAGAGTTGTGTCTCCTTTCTGACCAGACATTGAATAGATGTTGAAAGGTCAGACTGTTCCTAAACTGACCATTTCTGGACGTTACAGCGTGTATCAATAAAATATAGAGTACTTATGTATTGAGTGTGTAAAACTTTTTTCAGAACTCAGATGAGATAAAAAATGTTGGGTTTTTTTATCAAAGAAGTTAAACCTGTGAAATTTTGCAGAGGACATTCTTAACTTGGGATGCTCCGATCTGATCGTGTGATCAGAAATTGGGTAAGATCACGTCAGGGTTTTTTCTGCATTCAAATTTGCGTGGCGGCCAACTAATTTTGTGCCTCCCCAGCCTGATTTCACTCTGCCCCCAGCTAAATGGATGTTATTTTAACTGCAGTTGCAGCGTCGCGCCACTACAGGGGCGCTGTATGAGCAGCGGTGCACCGAAAAGCTCTAAAATTGCTGAAGAAACAAAAATAAAAAACTGCTTTTCTCGCTAGTTGGTACATATCTATGGTTGGCGCATTCACGTCCTGATTTTCCCCCAGGCTCTTCCATATCAGAGCAGGGCTGTGCAGTGCGACGAAATAAACTGTCTGTGCGTGTCTGTCTGTTTTTAAACGTAGCACTGGTGCAACATCTTTGAATTACTATTTTCCCCAGAACTTTATTGAACCAAAGTAAGTTACGTGTAAGAAAAAAGCTTTTTACTGGCACACAGTGTGGTCATCTGGATGCAGTGGAGGAAAATAAAGGAACCAGCAAAGGCAGAACAGGTCCAAAGTTTGGGATCAAAACTGCAGCTACACGCAGATTGGCTAATGCTAAAGCTAACGGGTAGCAGTCTCACGATCAAGTGGTGCACAGAAAAATATTTGATGATCGTAAAACTCAGAAAGACTAAACTCTACACGCGGATGAAAAGTCCCCACCATCCTGTTTATTCTGCATCCTGCAGCGCTACGGATCAGAACCGCTGCAGACACGAGTCACATTACTGCTACAAGTCTGCTGCACACAGGAGCAGGAAGCACGGCAAGCCATTGTAGTATATAATTAACAAACGCGTCTATCTTTGAACATAATTTAAACTAGATTATTGCCAACCCGTACATAATAGACATGCCACCATTACGTTGTTAGCAGCAGAAATTAAATGTTATTACCATTTCCAACACAAATGCATGTTAATGAAATGCATTATATTTTACTGGATATATTTATGTGTTATTTTGACTAAGATGAGTGTTATTATTACAGACCTAAAAGGTTACTGAAATGTAGGTCAAATATTTAAACATATTTTTAACTATAAATATCAGATGGGAAAAAGGGAACTAAACACCAATCTAATGCATATTATTGAGCCTTTCATAATAAGAGTCTGTCATTTCAGCCTGATTATTTTGTTTTATTTCATAATTTTTAGCAGCGAATCAGTTTTGTTTCACTTGAAACGTCAAATGGAATACTCAATCAATCAACAGAAACTTAGATTAGAACACTTAACGAACAAATATTTTGCCTTTAAAAAGGTGCGGCAGTTGTATGCACAGAGTATGCGTGTGCGTGCGCATGGTCAGGATGGTACCACCTCTGCCTCAGTTTGAGCCAGGAAAAACCCTGCACGTGATTGTCCAGCAGTTGGAATCAGATGGAAAATGTCAGACATAACCTCGTAAAACAACAAGCATGACCTTTATGGCTTGCTTGGTTATCATTTTAACAAGTACCACTGCATCCGTGTTCATTGTTGCATGGACAAGACATCACAGGCAACATAACATTCAGCTGTTAGCTAACAGGCTAATGCAGAGCAAACATGTCGCGTCAGGAGAAAATGGCTGCAGTTTAGATGTATTTTAAGCCAGACAGCACAAGAGCCACTTGTGATGTGAGCAAACTGGGTATTTCACGTGGTGAAAGAGACAGCTGTATTGAACACTATTGGGCCATTCCCATCTGTACCGGGTCGGCCCGGGCCGGGTAGCGTAGGTTGTTTACATATCTGGGTGGCCTGGTATTTTTCCGGGCCAACCAAGGCTCATTCTCAGCCCTCTTCCCGAGGGGTACTGCTTCAGGCCGACCAGGGCCAACACACCCACTGCTGACAGCAAATTCACACCTTCCATTAGAGCAAGCCTCTGATTGGTGGGGTAGAATCAGCCCACATGGGCTTAAGGCAAGGATGTGTGGAATCAACCGGGCCAGGCTGAGGCCGAACGGGGCTACCCGGCCCGGGCCGACCCGGTACAGATGGGAATGACCCATAAGAGTCTGATACGGCGCCTTAAAAACCAACTTCATTCTCTTTTGGATTCCCCTGCAGGGGTCGCCATTAGGGCTGGGCAATGAATCATAAATGTATCGTTATTGAAATTTCTGACTTTTCTCGAAAAAAAATTTCCCATGTCAATAAATTTGATAGTAAAAAAAATGAAAAGATGTGTGTAGGTTGGCAACGTTCATGTCCCTTTTAAGAAGCTGAAGCACCTTGAGTCACGTAAACATGTCACTCAATGTAATAAATGCGACGGCCCCATCTAGTGGAAAACTTGTTTTTGAGCATACCTGTAGTTATCGTCCATTCATCATCATCGAGGTATATCATGATATTGATTTCAGGCCATATCGTCCAGCCCTAGTCGCCATAGTCAATCACTTCTCTGAGTTTAGTTCTAGTCTGCACCTTTAAAACACAGAGCCGGCCAACTCCAAGAAACGTGTTAAAAAACAAAGAAACTATCTACAAACAACAAAATGACAACAGCTAAGATAGCACTGTTTATCTCTCACTGGGTGCATACATCAGGTTTCTCAGTCTCCTGGAGTCGCGATATGAGTTTACTCCTCATCACAGCTGTACAGACGCAACCCTACGGCGGTGATGCGATGATGCCATCGCGGGAACGTTCGTCATGCAAACCAGCCGCATACTGAGGACATAAACGTTTTTAACATGAGCGACAAGGCAGCTTTTAAATATATTCCTAATATTAACACATTAGTGATCAACGTACTTCCTTAAGATGTTTTTGCAAGATAAATTAATATGTTACATAAGTATGGAAAGACAAATATACATAAATAATATTAATAAAACAAACTTAAAAGACTTGGATGTGTTTATTTATTTATTCATTTTTATTTTGTTTTAGTGATTGCTGAATTATCGGATCGGGACTCGGTATCGGCAGAAAATAAGATGACTTGGATCGAGGGTAAAAAATGCTATCTGGACATCTCTATTCTTAACCAGCTAATTTATATAATAGTAGTTGGGAAAAAAGTTTGATTTAGCTCCTTTTACGTTTTCCGACCATCCATGACTCAGTGACTCTCACTGTACTAACGCTAAGGCGATGTTTCAAGGCCTTTGTGGCACTTTTAGTTCTCACCACCTCCCTCCTTCTCTGTGAGACTACAGTCCAAAGTGAAGACTTGCTGCTGTCAGCCCAAATGCTCCCCACCCTGCTACATACGGAGGCCAAAATGGCTACTCATCATTCCTCCCTGCCTCTCTGACTGACTCACTAGTAGCTCTCTGTCATTCTCCATAGTCAGGGTGTGACTATGGGGAAAAACGCTGCCAGTGCTTACTGGTAAAGTCTCTGTGTGCTTTCCACTATCAAACTACAGCTCAGGCAAAAGCCTTTACAATTCAACAATTCAATAGGCCTCTTTTTTTTTTTTTTTTGCATCGTTGGGACATGCCAGTCCCCCTTTATTAACATTTAGGGTCCGCATGTCCCCAGAAGCCCTGCAGAACAGACATCTTCCTCAAAGACACATATCTGACCTACAGCCAGCTCCTTTGTCATTGCTTAGTTCTAGAGAAGCTGATTTTGAGTAGATTTCAGTTTTGTCATGTTGGTCTGGAACTTTAAACAGCAATGATGGTATGAAATAACCCAGGATAATTACCCACAGAGCCCTTTTGACTTTTATTGTGCTCGACAGCTTTTGGATCTGACCTTTAGGTGAGTTGTACTTGAATCTGAATCGCTGAGTTTTGTAGGTGATGCTCCATGAGTGGTCAAGCAAATACAAGCTTTCTGTGTTGGGGTTTGTGAGACGATGCAGCTTCCCACTGCTCTTTGATGATGGATTTGTGTAAACTGGATGACAGGCATGATTGCTGCTTGTTTGAGCTCAACCCTTCTGGTTCTGCTGTGACAAACACAGTTTTATGTAAATCCTTTAGACAGAATGAGTATAGCTCCTGTAAACAGTGTATGCACGCCTATAGTAAATGGTTCTGGTTTTAACTTTCATCAGATGAAGTGAAGTTTTGTACAAAGGCCGCGATGCAGTCCTTCCCAGTCACCCCAACACACCCAGTCTGTTAGGACAAGGGAAATCCTTTGGATTCAGCATGTCCTACCTGTTGTCTCTTGGTCGGGTGTCTCTTAAGCCAGGGAGGCCCTCTGAGTGCGTGTTCTGTTTTCTGTTTTTCCTGGCATTAAGTCATGTTAACGCTGCATCTTAATGAGGAATGACAGGATAAAGCTCTTGTGGATCTTTAGTCTCATCAGTCAGAGAGGCCAGGACATAAGTGCACGAGTGTGGAAGAAAAATCATGAGTCACTGAAAACATCTAAAACAAGAAATGTTGTTTCCCCACTTCTCCCTCCTATTGGCTGAAAGTGGAATTACAGCTCTTGATAAACAACTCTGCCATAGCTAGTGTAGCAGTTAAGACATATTAATCATGACCAATAAGATGTGATATTCCATATAAATATGAAATATCAATCTGATCTTTGAATGTTTAATAAGAAGATTCTATGGTTCTTTACTTATTCAGGGACCATAAACACACTTCGTATTAATTCAGACAGTCAGTATACAGTTTATAAAATTAATTATTTTTCCTAAACTGATGATGCATGACAAGATATGAATAATGAGATGTGATGTGGTGGATGTGAGGTGTTGTGATGGAAGCTAGATGTTGTAGCAACCGTTCTTTGTATCTGAGAGAAATTATGAAATCTGGGTGTAAAAGAGTTTATTTGTTTTAAACTAGAGAGTTAGTTGTTGATAAAAACCTCATCAGACACCAGTATGCAGACTTATAATATCCTTGTATGAGTTGCTTCTGGCAGTCCGGAGGGTTGCACTCAGAGTGGTGATGTCACCGGACGTCAAAACCACGATACTCAGAGATTAGTAGCTTCCTCTGAGTTCAGCTTCCCCGGCCATGAGATGCAACCCGGGGTCTGCAGGTTAGGTGTGACGTAGCCCTGAAAAGAGCTGTTGTGTCTGTCATCACCTGCAGCGTCGCAGAAAGGTTTTGACTTAAGGTCAAAGCAGATTGTTTCAAAAGATTTTGCCGAATCGGGAGTCAGCCGGAAACGGAATTAATCGGGAATTACAGTGGTGTGAAAACTATTTGCCCCCTTCCTGATTTCTTATTCTTTTTCATGTTTGTCACACAAAATGTTTCTGATCATCAAACACATTTAACCATTAGTCAAAGATAACACAAGTAAGCACAAAATGTAGAGTTGAAATGATGGTTTTTATTATTTAGGGAGAGAACAAAATCCAAACCTACATTGCCCTGTGTGAAAAAGTAATTGCCCCCTGAACCTAATAACTGGTTGGGCCTCCCTTAGCAGCAATAACTGCAATCAAGTGTTTACGATAACTTGCTACGAGTCTTTTACAGCGCTCTGGAGGAATTTTGGCCCACTCATCTTTGCAGAATTGTTGTAATTCTGCTTTATTTGCGGGTTTTCTAGCATGAACCATCTTTTTAAGGTCATGCCATAGCATCTCAATTGGATTCAGGTCAGGACTTTGACTAGGCCACTCCAAAGTCTTCATTTTGTTGTTCTTCAGCCATTCAGAGGTGGATTTGCTGGTGTGTTTTGGGTCACTGTCCTGCTGCAGCACCCAAGATGGCTTCAGCTTTAGTTGACCAACAGATGGCTGGACGTTCTCCTTCAGGATGTTTTGGTAGACAGTAGAATTCATGATTCCATTTAACACAGCAAGCCTTCCAGTTCCTGAAGGAGCACAGCAACCCCAGACCATCACACTACCACCACCATATTTTACTGTTGGTATGATGTTCTTTGTCTGAAATGCTGTGTTACTTCTACGCCAGATGGAACGGGACATTTGCCTTCCAAAAGTTCAACTTTTGTCTCATCAGTCCATGAGGTATTTTCCCAAAAGTCTTGGCAATCATTGAGATGTTTCTTAGCAAAATTGAGACGAGCCCTAATGTTCTTTTTGCTTAACAGTGGTTTGTGTCTTGGAAATCTGCCATGCAGGCCATTTTTGCCCAGTCTCTTTCTTATGGTGGAGTCGTGAACACTGACCTTAACTGAGGCAAGTGAGGCCTGCAGTTCTTTAGAAGTTGTCCTGGGGTCTTTTGTGACCTCTCGGATGAGTTGTCTCTGCGCTCTTGGGGTAATTTTGGTCGGCCGCCCACTCCTGGGAAGGTTCACCACTGTTCCATGTTGTTGCCATTTGTGGATAATGGCTCTCACTGTGGTTCGCTGGAGTCCCAAAGCTTTAGAAATGGCTTTATAACCTTTACCAGACTGATAGATCTCATTTACTTTTGTTCTCATTTGTTCTTGAATTTCTTTGGATCTTGGCATGATGTCTAGCTTTTGAGGTGCTTTTGGTCTACTTCTCTGTGTCAGGCAGCTCCTGTTTAAGTGATTTCTTGATTGAAACAGGTGTGTCAGTAATCAGGCTTGGGGGTGGCCACAGAAATTGAACTCAGGTGTGAAACACCACAGTTGGGTTATTTTTTAACAAGGGGGCAATTACTTTTTCACACAGGGCAATGTAGGTTTGGATTTTGTTCTCTCCCTAAATAATAAAAACCATCATTTCAAAACTGCATTATGTGTTTACTTGTGTTATCTTTGACTAACGGTTAAATGTGTTTGATGATCAGAAACATTTTGTGTGACAAACATGCAAAAGAATAAGAAATCAGGAAGAAGGCAAATAGTTTTTCACACCACTGTAAGTCTTGTTTTAATAAACTCATTATTTATCATTTCTGGCGTATTCTGGCAAATCAGAATGTGCCATGTCTGCCAAAACATCCTCAGAAAGCCACGCCTTCTTGCAGATACAAAGATGTTTTTAACTTTAATATGTATCTTAATGTAATGTGTATGAGTGTAAACAATGATTAACTTGTTAAAATCAAACACAGTGATTTGTGATATAAATGGATCATTGTAAGAACAATACCGTAAATCCTCTAATACAGGCCCGGGCCTGTATTTGACTCAAGCTCATCAAGCTCCAGGCCTTTATTGGAAGGAGGGCCAGTATTAGAGGCAGGCCTCTATTTCTATTTGAGCAAAATGAACTAATGGTTCGCTGGAGTTTTTGACTATTAAAATTGCGCCCACATTTTCAAAGTTAAACACATTTCTTTTAACAACGGTAGTTCCTGCTTCAGCCCTCTCCCCCCTCCCCCTGCTTTAGCCCTCTCCCCCCTCCCCCTGCGCAGCGGCCGCAAACTCACTGATGCGCCTGCAGCCTCTCAGAGTTCCTGCTGCTCTAAACATTAAAATAATTATTTCATTTTCTGTTCCTCACTTCTGATTACCTTCAATGGTGTCTGTTTGTTGCAACCACCAGGTACAAAAACTAACTTGTTTTTATTTGACTATTTTTCTGTCCTGCCTGTTTATTATCTTCCTGCATCTCCTCTCAATCCTAAAGAAAAGCTGCTACCTGGGTTCATATATATTCACCTTATGAGTTACCTTTGAACTGCAGTTCTAAAAGATCTACCGACCGCAAAAACAGCAGAGCGCTTGCAGTTTGGCGGCCGTATCAGTGATCAGTGCGTCGGAGGACAAGGTGATGCCCGCAGCGCCCCGCTCCACAGCAGCGAAACGCATCAGGCGCAAATAAAAGACAGAAAACATTAAAGGAAATGAACTGACATGAACGATCGCGTGTTAAATTAGTTTTTGAGGTGGCGACACCTGATTGTTACTGTGACCGTGCTCAGGACGCAGATCTACCGACCGCGAAAACAGCGGAGCGCTCCCTGCTTGCCGGCCGCATCAGTGATCTGTGCGTCGGAGGACAAGTTGATGCGCCCCGCTCCACAGCAGCGATACACATCAGGCGCAAATAAAAGACAGAAAACATTAAAGGAAATGAACCGACATGAACGATCGCGTGTCAGTACCTACGGTCTGGCACAGCGCATTGCTGATCACAGAGAATGTGATCATACGATAATTCAATAGGGAGCGTGGTTTCACAGACGCGGAAGTGATAGCGTCGGTGAAACGCCGGCTGCTCTAGGAAACCCCCGAGCGTTCGAGCATCAACGAAGTGACACGGAAATGCCGGGCTTTCCAGAAGTAAGTAAGATAACTTACTATGAGCTGATAGTTCGTTGGATTGATTGGTAGGTTGGAAACTCTGATCGTGAATCTGAAGAAACGATGACTGAGCTGGAAAGGCGACTTCCGTTTATAGCCGCGGTTTGTGACGTAGGTGCGACGTGGAGGGAATCCCCGCGAGGGGCATGCTGGGAGTCCCTACTTCGCAGATTTTCACCTAATGCGGCCAGGTCTGGAACGCATCTACCGCGATAAACGAGGGATTACTGTAGTTCATACACCCCCTACTGCTGCTCTCCAGAGTGTTCTGCAGCATAATCAGCACGTTCTCTTTGAACTTGATAGTGTAATGACCTGGCTGGGGTTGTAAGCCAGGTGCATTCTGGGTATTGTGTTATATGTGTTTCCTATCGTTCTGCTAGTTCCTATGTGCTGATTTGCGTGTTGTGTGAGTGTTATGTAAGCCACAGGGAAGGTGATGTGTGTTCTGTGGAGCGGGTTGAATTAGCATGGTTAACTGACACCGTGACTCTGTGTGGTAGGAGCGTGATAGAGGATCATGTCTGAAGTGTTACAAAGCTTGAAGAAAAAGCCTAATAAAGGTCTGTTTCGAACCCTTACTGCCTCCTGCTGGTTGATTTGGGGACTATAACCCTGCCGCTGGGACGCTCGTACTTGCTTGATACCACATTCCATCCGGCCACAATAAGAGACCGGCCATTATTTACCTCCGCTGACTCCGACACCGGCCAAAATTGGAGACCCGGCCTTTAATTGAATACCGGCCTGTATTAGAGGATTTACGGTATTCATTTTACATTAATTGATTTAAGCACAGGTTATTCAAACATTTCATTTAAATATCTTGTTCATTCATCACATATGATTATTGTAAGCTTATGAGTTGTACAAGTCATGGAGTCTTCACTTGTTCAGAGTGAAGAATGTTGACATCTGGCTTTCATGCAGAGAGCGTAGGATCTAGGGAGAGAATGTTTGAATGTTCTGTCTTCATGGAATGTCAGCTCGCGCTGAACAGAACCTTCTGGTTCTGGAAGGCCAAACAGAAAGTGGATTTATGCTGTAGATGAAAGGTTGTTATGTTGGTCAATATATAGGTGAAAATTGGCTCTTTTGGAGGTTGCACTAGCGCTAACAACAAGCTAATAATAACATGAGCCATGTGATACTTAATAAGCCACAATGTTATTACTTACAAGTCCAGTAGCAACAAAGCCAGGTCACCATCAGTCTGTGATTTTGAAGCCTGATTTAGCTCTTTGCTTCTCCTCCAAAGACATTACTCTTACTTTTACTTTCAGACTCCACCATGATGCCAAAAAAAAGCAAAATTCTTCTTGTGCTTTTTTATTGATGATTTGCAAACTGAAAAAGCTAGCTGCTAGCGTTCATATTAGCTACCAGCACAGCTATTGCTCTAAAGCCTGATTTACACTTCTGCATCGGTACGGAGACAGGCAACACCATTGTGCATCTGCACAGTGGCTCTCCGACAGGCTCACAGAGGGTGACGGAGACACGCCCACATTTTTAAACATCCGTCGAAAGTGACAGAGACTGTAAGCTTGTAATTGGTCATGACGCCACTTCCTATAAATCTGTCAACAGCGCTGCTATTGCCCCATCAAAAAGTTAAAAGATATTTAGCGTCAGACACGGAGCAGATTGAAGAATGCCTTGCAGAAAAAGTCTGAAAATATTGACATTTATTCACCCGTGAATGAAGGAGAACAAAGATATGGAGCAAACGTTGTATTTGTGGAGGAAAACACCAGGACACGGATTAGAGGTGGAGGAGAGTGAAGGACAATTTTGTCAGTGTTATAAAGTATTTGAAATACACAAACTCAATAGTGAATACACTATTGTGTACTGGATACATGAGTGTAATGGAGGCAGGATACCACAGACCAGCGCCACGCCCTCTGTTGTCCTGGCGGGGAATTGCTTTGCAACACTCCCCCGGTGACGGACAAGTGTGAGAGCAAAGCGTCTTTGTCCATGCGTGTGCATCTCCCCCGTGTGGAGCCGACGGAGGAGGACACGTCAGGCCTAAGGCAGGTAGCAACCTCCCACTAGTGTTCCTACCTGAACCACAAAACTGTTAAAGGCTATTGACCAGCTGACCAGCTAGCTGATGGCTACAGATTTATGTCCAACATGAAGTCGCTCAAGACACAGAAACCAGTTTGAAAGCAAAAGCTTTGCTTTAATTAAGAATCAACCTCCTGTATTAATTATTTTCTTTACTTAGACATAGTTGTGGTGATGTACATCATTTTTCTCCAGCATAAGTCACACAGGCATGTTTGTTTTTAAATGTCTAAACAAACGCTGGCTCTGCTGCTTTTGAGAGTGGAGCTTTACCAGATAGCTGCACAGCGTCTGAGTCTGCAGAGGCCTGGCTGTGTGGGAGCAGAGAAATCACTGGGCCACATGCTAATCTCAGTTGATGGTTTATGTAACTCCCAGCATCACATGATCACACGTCACTACCCGCGCAGCGACTGTGTTCAGCGATGCGCTCGCTCAGCTCTACATGCAAACACAAACTGTTGACACGGAGAAAGGATGAGGGACACATGCATCTGAGGACTTGGTTAGTTCAACATGCAGCTTAATTCGCTGGTGCATACATCACCGTGGCCCAGATCAGTTCTCTAAAGAATGACCGGGAGCTTTAACTGACACCAAACAAAGACTTTCACAGAGCGCTGCATTACGCTGAAGTCCGTATGTTCCAGCTGAGAGGAGCATCAATGAAAGTGCAGGGAATGCAGCTGCGAGGCCTGGACGAGATGGCCATGAAGCTTTTGTTCTGGGAGCTGGAGCAGCATCTCAAAAGGTAAAACAAAGCAGGCAGGGCAGTCCCAAAGGAGGTCCACACTGCTGCTTCCTGAGACGGTCACTAAACTGCTCTGGTGATATTTTAGTTCAGTCATTAAAGGCTTCTCTGGTGAGGATGGCTCATGTCACGTTGGTCGCTGGATGGGTGTTATTTTCTTCAGACAAGTAGGAAATGAAAGTGACATGTCCCGTTGCCCTTTGGACTAACTTTAAGCGTTTAAAGGACCGCCGCAATGAACGAGTTAGAGACCAGCTCCAGCCTGCACTGGGATCATTACAGTTGGGCTCATTTTTCTCAAACAGCCTCAGTGGGTCACTGGACCAGTGTTGATTCTGATCCATCAGTAAGAGTCCGTTAATGCAGGGTTGTAAAAATAAACCGAGCACATGCCAGGTTAGGACACCTTTCTGGGAGTAGACAATGTTCCAACTACAATCAAAGATTTATGAAGGTTCTTTCTGAAGAAGACATCCAGTTATGCTTCTTAGCCTTCAGCTTTTAAAACTTCACATGTTGGTCTCCCGGCTTCTTGGATGTGGATAATTGGCTGAAACGTCTTCCCGTCAAAGACGAGAGCGGAAGAGATGAGAGGCTTAGAGCTTCCTTTTTAGGCATGTTACCTAGGTGTTAGACTGGATCAAGAGAGATCAGCTGTGTTCTGTCCTCTTATTTTAGCATCGTTCCTAAATGCAGGACTGTGCTGTTAAGACACAAGGTTTGTCCTGAGCTTAAATTTAGAGAAGCTCTTTCCAAACCCGTACTTATCACACAAACTCAGCCTCAACTCCGTAACGTCAACAGATGTGTCCATCCTTTCCCCCCGACGTTCATCACACACCCTCATACATGTTGAAGGATTCTTATGCATTGTATGGATTTGATTGTGTTTGGAGTAAGAACGAGTCGTTGGAGGGTTTGGGGTGTGTACAGAGTGTGTGAAAATGGTCCTTTGGAGCGTAGGGAGGGTTGCGTGAATGCGTGGACGCTGAGTGTTGTGTTGTGAATGCCTGAGGTGGAAATTTCAGCGGAGGAGTTGGTTTGTGTTGTTAGATGAAATTCTCCCAAACACATTGTTTGAGGTTGAGTTTGTTTGAGCACAACCTTAAAGAAAGATGCCCTTCTACAAAATGGGTCGTGTTTGCTGTGCAGTTTTATAAATAACCACATGGAGGCGCTACATGCACACAAGTGTCATGACTGATTTTCTTTTTGTGTTATTTATGCTTCATTTTGACAGAATTTTCTATATTAAGTTTGGGCATTTTAGATGTAAAATTGGGAATTAGAGGAAAACATTTGGAAAACATTGAATGATCTGAGGTGAGTTACAAAAACACCTCAGATCATTCCGAAAGATCAAAATAATTTAACTTCCGGGTTGTAGGTAACACTGAGATCCTCTTAATAGTTACCAAAGCAACAATAAGTAATCCATCTTGTTGCAGCGGTCCTTTCCTGGTTCCTCCCATCTACCTTTTCCCCTCTGCAGGAAGATGCAGAGCGTCAGCTGGTCGGCAGGTGGGGGGCGGTCCTGAACGTTTCAGTCAGTCAGCCTCCGCGTGGACCAATCAGCGTCCAGCCCCTCCGAGTGTCGCTGGATAAATTATGCGGGATCGTGGAAAGCTGCAGCCCTTTGTGTCCCGCTGCGATGAGCTGACCTTGGACTGCGTCGGTGCCGGAGCGCGTTAGGAACACGGAGCGGCGCGTGCCTCTCGGATGTGTCTCGCGGAGCTGGTCGCGCGGAGGTGGACTCGTCTCGAGGCTGTACAACATGAGCAGCATGAACGCGTCGTGCTACTCAGTGGCCATGGATCTAGGCGTCTGCCAGCTGAGAAACGTCTCCATCTCGTTCCTGTCGTCGCTGCTGAGCGCGGAGAGCTCGCGCGTGCAGCTGGACAATAGGTAAAAAAAAAAGCTGCTTTTGTGTTCGAGGCTCCGCTCCCTTCACCTACACCAGCCTCACACCCAAAGCAGGCAGCGAGTTTTCCAGACGCGACCCACATTACTGTTGGAGAGCCTTGTGCCGTCTCTGCTGCAGCTCACATCCCAGGGATTAACTCCGCTCTCTTCTCTTGCAGCTCGTCGGGAGCCAGCGTGGTGGCCATAGACAACAAGATCGAACAGGCGATGGTGAGTTCTGACCACTAAACGGAGGTTTGCTGCGGTTTATTAATGCAGATGCAGCGTTTCAGATGAAATAAAACATGTTCTCTGGTGAGAAGCTGTTACACCATTACACAAAAGCGTCAGTTGTAATAAAACACGTGTTTTAATCATGTCAAACCTAATTATGACCGTCTGCAGCATCCGTCCATTAATGACAGGTTTTCTCCTTGTTGATGACAATAATACATGCCTTACGTCACGTGTGGGATAACACGCTAGAATCTACATTAAAGGCATTTTTAATTAAAGAATTGGTCCGTTGTCAAGGCTGTTGCTAGGCAAACTTGAAGACTCAGCCCTAGGTATAAATATCTCGGCCTCTGATTGGTCTAGGCCTGAAATGGGCTGGTTGATGACGTAGCACCATGGGAATGTTTCTCCCAGGTTATCTTTCTTTTGTTATTAGTTGATTCTGTTATTCCTGGATTAGATTAAAGTTATATTAACATGTAAGGATATGGTTCTGCCCATGTCTTAATGAGCATCCAACGATTCTGGTTTCACTTAACAAAAATGGCATTGTTGTATTAATATTCAGTTTTGTTTCATTGGACTGGACTTTAAATTAAATTTGAATGGAAAAATTTAATATTCTGCTAAATATGCTCATGTCACAACAGCTTCTCAGACATAATAATCTCTTAGGATTAATTTTTATGAAGGGTTAGGACATCGTGTGTGTTCCAAGTGTTCACTACATTTGATCTTTCTTTGCTTCAGGACTTGGTGAAGAGCCACCTGATGTACGCCGTTCGAGAGGAGGTGGAGGTCCTAAAGGAGCAGATCAAGGAGCTGATAGAGCGAAACTCCCAGCTGGAGCAGGAGAACACGCTGCTGAAGACACTGGCCAGCCCGGAGCAGATGGCCCAGTTCCAGGCCCAGGTTCAGACTGGCTCTCCACCTGCCCAACAGACAGCCGCCCCGACAGGACCCCCGAGCGCCGCCACCCTCAGCCAGCCCTCCTCGCACAGCTCCGGCCCCTCAGCGTAGCCTGGTCTGCTCAGACTGACTTGACTTAGATTCTGAGCTCTGCTCCAGCTGCAGAGCCCAACCTGGCCTTCTACAGCAGAAGGTTACGCTGTCAAGAGAAGATTTTGCACATATTTATCTCTGAAGGATGCAGCCAGCAGGACAAGCGGTGCCGTGCTCCTCGGCACGGTGATGAGTGACAATCTTAAGATGCTGTAAGGGAGGTGGGGGTTGTTTTCAGAAGATAAATCATTACACATTTGCCAAATAACCCTCAGTCATCAACAAGAATGTCTTACCAAGAAAACACAAACCGCTTGTCAGTGGCATCAACATACCTAGCTATAGAATAAGAATAAAATCTCTGTGCCTGGATTTAGGTGACATACTGACGATGAAGCAGTAGGAGGAGGACGATGGTCTTGGCTGTTACTTGTTTTGCTGAATATTGTAAATAAAAGCGGTTCTGTACCGAGGCTAGATCCGAAACGTTACCAGAGGAAAGTCTTCTTGAAGTGACCGATGAAGAATGTGAGCAGTTATCATGTCAGAGTCCCCATCTGGAATGGGGGGGTGGGGGTTTAGTTAAACTTGTCAACACTGATGTTGGTTGGTGGGATGAACTAAACAAGGTTTCTTATGGAGATGATCTATTTTCAGTATTTCACTTTCAAGCTCATCATTTTGCCCTCGTAGCCGACTCAACCCTGCAGTGGGATGTCGGCTTAAGCTCGTCTGGTGGGGTTGAGACGCAGAGCTACGCTGCATTTTTGTCCTCCAGGGGCAAAAGAGGATGTACATGTATGTATAGTGTAACTATGATGTAAAATAGGAGGACAGAAGGAAAAACGGATGCTATCTAGGTCACACAGATTGATTCAGATGAGCAACACTGGTCTTGCTCGCTCTGTGTCATCTATCTTTAATGCTGTATTTCCAGGACTGGGTGGAAAAGAGGCTCGGTTATTTAACTGACAACACACAACCAACAACGTTGTCCTGCTACGTTACTGCTACTTTAACTCTGGCTGTAAACACGTCACATTGCTTTGTTTTTTCCCTTTCTTTCTGAAGCAATGCACCTTTCTTATTTTTGACAGTAAATACCTTTTAGATCTGAAAATGCTATGAACAAAAAAAAACTGAAGAGGTTTTCTTTTCAATTCAGTGTATTAGTTGTATGCTCATGTTTGTGCATGTTTCCTTAAAGACGGACGAGATAAATACCTACAATTGCACTTGACAGCTGCACTTCACAACTTTCAATAAACACGCTTAACAATAAAATAAAACTGGTCATGATGGTTATTTTAAGTGTTGTGCAGCCCATTAACATTTAGTCTTTTTGTTGTTACGGGCTAACCTCAGGTCCTTAAAAAGTCTTAAATTTGCTTTTCCAAATTTAAAGCCTTAAAAATCCTTAAAAATTACAAATAATCCTTAAATACAGTTTCCAAAGGTCTTAAATAATTAAAGACCCGATAAACAAAATTCTTTAATTTCTATAAAATTTTTGTGAATTTCTAGTTAGTGTTCAGCCTTTTTGTGTAGGATATTGGCAAAATTGGAACCATACACATTCAGTTGGTTGTGAACGGGGGCTATTTTTAGATGAGCATAATATCTGGTTAAGCTAGTGGGAGCTTGTGCCATGGGGAAGTGCAAGTTTAATGGTAACTGGATGGTTAATCCCTTGTTCGTGACGTGGTTAGCACCAGTTCCAGGCAATAGCTGGAAATTATAGCTTAAATTCAATTAAAAAAAGCTTAAATTTGGTCAAAGTGGCCTTAAAAAGGTATTAAAACGTCTTCAATTTGGCTCCCGTAAACTTACAGATACCCTGTGTTAAAAGAGGCACTAAAGTACTCCTAAACTGCAATTTGTTTTAGTCAAAGGCAAAGAGTGGGCCTTTTGGTGTATTATGTTCCAGAAAAATCTAAGTGGTGCAGAACTGAGGTGTTTATTAGAACAATTGGAGAACTTTGAAGCACGAAGGTGGGACTGTCATGGTTTGGAGATGATTTGTGATCAGGTTTTTGCCACTTATGTTTATGTATTAAAACACAACAAAGACATTTTAAAGTATATGTGTGCTAGATATTAAAAAAAACCTATTACATATATGACAAACCTTACAGGTCACCACCCGTCTGAAGAGCTGATTTGTAGGCGGTTTCCACCACTGCCATCTTGGCCTGGATCATCTCCTCACACCCAAAAAATACAAAAATGGAGGTGAGAGCAGGGCTGTGAGGATGGGGACAGATGATTCACACCCAAAATCTGAGTTGATGTGGAGTGGGGGGCCTGCAGTTTTTGGCAGGCAGAATTTGCCCCTTACTAAAAATCAAAATTAGGTTTTTGGAAGAAAAGTTACTATATTTATACAAAAACCCCAGAAGTAACTGAATAAACTCAGTAAATAAACTTTTTCATGATAAATAAAAGACAAGCACAGTTCACCTGTGGAAAGCGGTTGGCTGATTCCATATTTATTGGTAGAGCACATTTAAAAACAGCACGTCAGCTGACCAAAGTCCTGAAACACAAAAGAGGGTGACGCAAAAGCAGACACCAAACAGTAAATTTAATGCTAAGAAGAGCCGTCACAATCAAAGAATATAACACAGACTGTTAAAAAATCAAATATGAAAGCAGTGTGCTATCGGACCGGGGGAAGGGGCAAAACGCAAATTAAAGTAGTATTACCTTTGGAACTCCAGTCCGGCATATGCTACCGATCTCCATCAGACCAGGGGCCGGGTTGGGGTCGGACAAAACGCTAATTAAAGGTGCGGAACACTGAAAAACATTTTTAATGAATATTTCTGATTATAATAAGAGTCTGAGTTTTTCATGCAGGCTAAGCATGAAAATAGTCTCCTACACCTATCTCCTGCATTAGCTTCTGATAGAAAACAGACTGAAACTCTAGGATCAAAAAATCCTGACAGATCTACGCCACACTGTCACTTCACTTTCATGAATTCACCCATCTCGACTCACGACGGGGAAGGCTGTTGTTGGTTTAGCGTCTAGGAGACAGCAGAGAACATATTGGCTAGTAGAAGCTAACCGTTAGCATTAGCAGCTCCACCACACAGCAGAATTCTTCCAGGCTTGTTATGTTTATGTATTTAGCAGATGCTTTTGTCCAAAGCGACTTACAAGTGATAATCGGCATGTTGCCCTTGAGGCCAACAATAGCAACAACAAACAATTTCCAGTCAGTCGTAGGTGGCAGTGAGGCAGCATGATGAATCATGGAGAGGAGGGAACAAGGAGAGGACAGTAGAGAGGGGGACGGGTGCAGTGAGGGTGCTAGTTTAGAAGATGCTCTCTGAAGAGCAGGGTCTTCAGGAGTTTCTTGAATGTCAGAAAGGAAGCCCTTGTTCTTCTAGTGCTTGGTAAGTCATTCCACATTTGTGGGACGATGCATGAGAAGAGTCTGGATTGTCCTGAGCGTGGTGTAGGTACTGCTAGCCGACGATCCTGTGATGACCGGAGCGGCCAGGCCGAGACGTAAGCCTTTGCAAGAGGAATCAGGTAGATGGGAGCCATACCATCTCGGACTTTGTATGCTAATGTTAGCTATTTGAATTTGATGCGTGCAGCTAGCGGTAGCCAGTGGAGCTCAATGAACAGAGGGGTGACGTGTGCTCTTTTTGGCTGATTGAAGACCAGACGCGCTGCTGCGTTCTGGACCATTTGAAGAGGTCTCACAGTCCAGGCTGGAAGACCAGTTAGAAGGGCATTGCAGTAATCAAGGCGGGAGATGACAGTAGATTGCACCAGGAGCTGGGTGGCATGTTGTGTTAGGTATGGTCTGATCTTTTGTATGTTATATAGCGCAAAGCAGCATGAAAGAGCAACAGAGGCAACATGATCTTTAAAGGTCAGGTGTTCATCAATCACAACACCCAGATTTCGAACTGCCTTTGAAGGAGCCAGAGAAAGGAAGTCATTTTGGATTGAGATATTGTGCTGTATGGATGGTTTTGCTGGGATGACAAGTAGTTCAGTTTTAGAGAGGTTGAGTTGGAGATGGTGGGATTTCATCCATTTTGATATGTCAGAGAGACAGTTTGATATTCGTGCAGAGACAGTGTGGTTGTTCGGTGGAAATGACTGACAGAGCTGGGTGTCGTCTGCATAGCAGTGGTAGGAGAAGCCATGTGATCGAATGATCTCACCCAGTGAGGTGGTGTATATGGCAAAGAGAAGAGGTCCTAGTACAGAGCCCTGGGGGACTCCTGTGGCAAGATGGTGCACGGTAGAGGATTGTCCAAGCCAAGATGCACTGATTGATGGAGGACAGCAGAACCCTACACTGCTGCCTCTCAGACTGTTGAAGGCACAGCCTTTTTATCCCAGGTGTGGCTCATCAGGAGGATTCAGCTCAGCTGTGCTCCTCAGCAGCCTGGAAGAGAGGAGGAGGAGGGGGTCCAGTCCAGTCCATCACCAGAGCTGGGTGATCCTGGCTGCTTTATCCCTCTTCAGGCTGGCAGCCGTGACACCCCCACACATAAACGAAAGAAAAAGGATAAAAGTTAGTACAGGACATAATAGTAACTTTTAAAACATTTTCTTTAAAAGCGAGGATCACATCAAAACAAGAGAGACCCCCGATAAAACAATAAAAACAGGCTATCTACTCCCTACTCTTCATGCACTTCGCTGGCGGGCAGATTAAGCACATGTGCTGTTGCACATTCTGACCAGCAAAGGGAGGGGGTTTAGCCCCTGCCCTTCCTGGGGGTGCTCCCGAGATGGTGGAGTAAACACAAACGCTATAACCCGCTAGGTGCAACACCTGAGCCTGCCTGTGGGGGTCATCTCTGGATCCACGTCTTTTATCCTCCTCTCCTTGGGCTGGATCAGGCTCGAAGATTCTGAGAGCCCATCCAGCAGTGGATCCTCCAGTGGGAGCTGGGCCTCCAGAAGCACCCGCCAGTCATCCACAAAGCCATCTGTTGTTTAAAACCTTGAAACAAATAAAACACCATTAAAATACCACCACCAGGGATTGTACATTCCTTCGCGGTCTGCTGTTAAAATAAAAAATCCCGGACGAGCCCCCATTTATGTTACGTCCCCGACATGAGATGGTAAAATGTGAAGGATGGGGATAACATAAAAACTGGCGGAGGAGTTTAAAATGGGTTTATTTGTACAAAAAGGTATTAAAAACACAAGCAAACAGATGGCAAGTATTATTAAGATAATGCTAAACAAAAATACTCTCAAAAAGGTTAACATTAAAAGAGCAGTTACCAACATTAAAAACACCTGGTTTTATTAAAAGTTTCACCAAAACAGAAGGTGTTTCTAAATCCACAAAGTTGATAAAAGTTCTAAAACAATTCCATGACATAAAACACCTGGTTAAAACTCATGTTAAAAGTTTTACCGGAACAGAAGGTGTTTTAAAACCAAAGTCAATAAAATTGTATCACAGAGTTAACCCTTAAAATGATCCCTCTGGATCACTCAGAGTTAAAACTATAAAAGTTTAAACTCTTCTACTCGAAGGGGTTGAAAACAAAATGAGGCCTGGAGGACAGCAGAACCCCTGCACTGCTGCCTCTCAGACTGCTGAAGGCACAGCCTTTTTATCCCAGGTGTGGCTCATCAGGAGGATTCAGCTCAGCTGTGCTCCTCAGCAGCCTGGAAGAGAGGAGGAGGAGGGGGTCCAGTCCAGTCAATCACCAGAGCTGGGTGATCCTGGCTGCTTTTTCCCTCTTCAGGCTGGCAGCCGTGACAAGGGGCGAGCAGAGTTTTGAATGTTGAAAATAGTTTCTGAGAGTCAGTAGAACTGAGAATTTTGTCAGTGTAGAAAGCTTTCTTTGCATCAGTGATGCTGGCAGAGAATGAGGACAGTAATTCATGAAATTTCAATTGATCACCAGGATCTTTTGTTTTGCACCATTTGTTGGGGCAGCAGTAGCTCAACAGGTTGAGCGGGTTGTCCAGTAATCGGAAGGTTGCAGGTTCGATCCCGGCTCCGGACAGAGAATTCTGCTGTTGTGTCCTTGGGCAAGACACTTAACCCACCTTGCCTGCTGGTGGTGGTCGGAGGGACCGGTGGTGCCTGTGCTCGGCAGCCTCGCCTCCGTCAGTGTGCCCCAGGGCAGCTGTGGCTACGTCGTAGCTCATCACCACCAGTGTGTGAATGGATGAATGATACACTGTAGTGTAAAGCGCTTTGGAGTCCTTACTCTGAGAGGCGCTATACAAGTGCGGGTCATTTATCATTATCATTTAACATTTCCGTTCCGCAGCTCTAAGATTGGTGCGTAGAGACCGGAGGGTATCATTTAGCCAAGGGTGCGACTGAGAGGATCTAGCAGGTCTAGTGTCTAAAGGGCACAAGTTGTTAAGACAAGAGCAGTGTGGAGCAGAGTGACTCGGTGGCATCATTCACTTCATAAGCAGAGAATGTGCTGGGAGATGGAAGAGTGGAGGCAACAAGAGAGGAGAAGTGGTTGGGTGCCAGATTGTGGAGGTTGCGGTGGAATGAGACCACTGGGGAGGAAGCAGGGGACCTCCCTTGTAGAGTCGTGCTGAAATGGATGAAGTAATGATCGGAAAGATGCAGCGATGTGACCGAGATTGTGTCTATGGCAAAGTTTCTGGTGAAAATGAGGTCAAGTGCTTTTCCAGCTTTGTGAGTTGGAGGACTTTGTACTAGTTTTAGATCAAATGATGACATTAGTGACAGGAAGCCTGATGAGCTGGGATTGTCCAGGTGAATATTCATGTCTCCAAGGACCATTGTGGGACAGTCGTGCTCAGGAATGTAGGAGAGCAGGGTGTCGAGTTCATCAGGAATGTCTCCGAGTTGACCTGGTTGGCGATATATGACAACCAACAATAATTTTTCCGGTACAGTTACCTGGATGGCACGGTATACAAAGGAGTTGTGTTTAGTGATGGGTAGCAACTGACTGTATATCCATTTGTCTGAAATTAACATGCCCGTTCCACCACCTCGGCCAGATGCACGAGAAGTGTGGGAGAAAGTGTGGTTAACTGAGAGAGCAGATGGGGCAGCATTGTCACATGGTTTGATCCAGGTCTCAGTGAGAGCCAGTGCATCGAGTGACAGGTGGTTTGCATATGCAGTAATGAAGTCAGCTTTGTTTACAGATGATTGGCAGTTCCACAGTCCCATAGACAGGTGGGTGTCTTCGGGAAGGGGGGGGGGGGGGGGGTTGGTTTTAGCGAGCGGAGGCTTTGAAGGTTGCGAAAGCGGTTTGCTGTGTGTGACCTTCCTCTAAAGCCAGTGATTACAGGTATAGGATAATGGCACATTGTTTTCAGTGTTATTGTGGAGATAAAACATCCACTCTGCAAGTCAGTGGTAGAGTCGCATTGCTGATAGCCAATCAGAGGCAGGATGACCAAATATCAGGAAATAAGACTCCAAAACCTGCCGTCTGAAGCTCGCCTGTGATGTGGCTCACTTCTAGTTCCTGGTAGTAGTGCATCAGTGTTTTTTAGCCCCCCCAAAAAGGACAACCACTGCAAATGCATTGATGAAACGAGTATTCCACACCTTCGGACTTTGTTACATTCCATCACTGATCATAGCAGAGTTGGACACGCTTTGGTAGAAACGATGAATTTCCCAGGTGTGCTAGTCGCTAGTAGCTCTAATTCTGTTTCATGTCTAATCCAGTCTTCACGCGTGTGCTGGTGAAGAGTTTGGCGTGTGGGCAGTCAGCAGAATTTAGAGTAATTGCTCAACATTTATTAGAAAAAACATTCTTGGAACACAACACCAACAGTTACATGAAGAAATATGGCACATTGTTCGCAGGAATCCCTGCCAGCTCACTCACGCTGTAATGCACAAACACACAGGTGCCAAAGCAGTTAATGAAACACATGTTCTCCAGCCGGCGTAGGTTTAGACTGTCCGTAGAAAAGCTGCAAGAACCACAGACCGCACTGTGAACGCTGACCAAGGGCAGGGATCAGTCGGGGCGAGCGTCTCTCTCAGTCTGGCATCCGTCTCTGGAGGAGGGGGGGAGGTTGAGTGTGCAGGCGCGGGCCAACAGGCTCAGCGAGGGCATGAGGACGGGGTTCCAGAGCTTCCCTCTGAGTCACATCCCCATACGGATGCTCTGGATGATCTGAAATATGGCTGAGAGCGCACAAACCAGCGGGTCAGACTCAGTCCAGGGAGGTAGAATGTTTTTTTTTAATCACTCAGATTTACCTGATCCACACACAACAAATACAAACAGGGCGAGCAACCAGGGACCCACAGGGTACTTCTCCTCTTGCGGCCGCTTGGGAAACACAAAAACACACACGCTGCACATTAGTGTGACGGATGCAAAGCAAAACGAACCCTGCTGCATTCACGCTGCCGCCCCTTGGACACTTTTTCTGCTCAAGCACATCCTGAATTGTGATTTTCCAAAGAAGAAGCTGCAACTCTTCAAAAACAGAATTGCCACTGAGCTTCCACCACCGTTGTGTTAAAGGACGGGCGTCATGATGAAGTCACCTGTTTGGTTATGTAACACGTTTGCGGGGGAAGCTTCTACAGTCACTGACCATGTAAACAAAGCTGGAGTAAGACGGGGTGGGTGGGGAACAAAAAGACACTTCTGAGTGACTCTGATCAAAGCTTAAAGGGACAGGAGTTCCGGGATGACGCCCAGATTTCATTATAAAATGTCAGATAAATTAATTATGCCTCAGAAAACTCAAAGTACCCTAACATTTAGGATCCACCTCCTGAATGTATGCTGCAAATGCAAAAACTCTTAATTTGGTAATTGTTTTCTGGGAGCAGATATCTGGGTTATTTTTAATCCTTTAACACAATCTGTGCATTTTAGGGAAAGTAACGAGAAGTTACACTGCGGAGGAGGGCGGTAACGAGCAGAACGGGATGAATAAATCACGTTTGGATGTGAACATCAGTCCAGATGTGTGTTTAATGGTCGCGAGGCATGCTCTAAGTGAGAAATATAAAAAAGCATAACCACAGCTGGCAACATCACCACCTCCAGCACCATCATCATCATCATCATCATCATCAGCGCGGATACCGGGCTGGACGTCACCCATCCGGGCTAATGTCATGCTGGCATCTGGCTGTCAGCGAACGTCTCACCAGCGTCTTGGCTACGTTTCCTCGCTGCGTGATGTTCTTGCTGTGTTTCTCGTTGGCCATGCGGATTCTCTGCTTAGCCACCATCTTCCTGAGCAACGACGCCAACGGGGCTAATTTACTCTGGGTTTAGCCTTTTATTTTCTAATGCTAAGGGCTGGACGACAGCGCCGCCGCGTCGAGCTGCCGGAACTGTAGTGATGCGAAACCGGAAACTTGCGGATGCGATTTTAAAATAAAAGCACGGGGAGAAAATGGGGGGAGGAATATCGCTCGGTAGCAGACACAGCGCGACATGTTTAGCATCACATGACAATGAAAATGAAATGAACTTCAAAATATTTGTTATTTATTAGCGTGTGCAACATTTGAAACGTAAAAACAAGTGCCCAAGTTATTATTTTGAAAGTCATTACAGGAAGTGACATATGCTTTTTAACGCAATCTCTTTTGCACCTGACGAAGATGAGCGTGTCTCTAGTGGCGCGCGCCAACAGCTGATTTTTTAATAAATTAATTGTAATTTTTATTATTATGATTAATTAGAAATTAGAGATAAAATACATAAAAACTCACATTTTGTGTTTATTGACACATCAAAATATTTAATTATCATCGGATGGATCAAAAAATTATTTATGAACACAAGGATGACTTATTTGTAAAACGTCAGGCAGTTCACTAGAATAACCCAGAGGTATTTATTGTTTGAGGCTACATCGTGACTGGAACCTATTTCATAATAATTATGCTTTCGCAAATTAGAAGATTTGGCAAACAAAATCTATGTTTGAAATGCTCAACTGCCTTAAGCCCACAAAAGGTAAATGCGATGAACAAAATGTGTTTTTTTATATCTATTGCATCTGTTTGTTCATTTTTTAGCATTTTTAACCAAACAAAAACATTTTGAGGGCTCAAAACACAACTGCAGGGATAAATGCATTACCTCCAGGGTTTTACATGAAAATAAACAAATCTGATCCACACACAATTTTTAAAAAGGTAGCAAAAGCCAAGTTTCATTAATCCACACACTGCTTTTCACAACTATGAGTTTTATCACTCATAATAATTATTTTTAATGGTATTATTGTATACGTTTTCAGTGTGACTATTGCCCTCCTTTACTCCCTTAAATGAAACTCAATGGGGTAAAAATTTACTCAAAGTTAAAAATTATGGATGAAAAATTCCACCACAGTTCACCTTTCAGCATTATCCAGAAGTATCAGCATCAGTGTGCCGTACATGTGTACATTTATTTCTGGGTTCTGGGTGCTGTAAGCAGCACGGAGACGGGGCAGTGGTTGCTTAGCAACTGAATCAAAGACTGTTTTGAGACAGATGAACAAACTCCGCTGGAAGAGAGAGAGGTCGGGATGAAACAGCTGAATCATAATTAAGTGTGTATTATTGTTATTACAAAGGGAGCGACTCTTTTGTTGTTGTTATAAACAAACAATGAGCTGCTCGACTTACCAAACACTCGTTTTTAAAACTGCTGCTGAGTCAATTGGGTCTTCCTGAGTCTCACAACCCTGCAGGGCAGCAGATGTAAATAAAATATTAATTGTGTCCCAGATGTTTGGTTTTGTCCCTTCTCGGTCCAGATTACTGTCTCTAATCCAGCTTAATTGTTTTACTTTTCTCACATCGTCCTACAACAGGATGCGGCTCACCATTCATCATCACGGCCTCAGCAGAACATTGATGAGCACCAAACCGTCACCCTCAGCATCCTGATGACAGGACTCTGGTGCAGAGTCCTGTTTTATAAAGTTTCAGCGAAAAGATTTCTCCCGAAGACTCCAGAAAACAGCGAAACCAGAAGTCAGCAGAAGCTGTGGCTGCAGATCAAATGTCTTGTCTTTAAACTCTGCATCAATGCATGACCTGGATTTGAAGCTTCTCCTTCAACAGTCCCAAGGGATCTCCATTGTGTGTAAAAAGACATCTAAATTGCGCCGCTGGAAACGAGATTATCGGTAAATTAAAACCTACAAATGCAAAACTGGCCTTAGTGCAGGAGCAGTGAGAACACATTTTAGTAGTTAGAGTTAATGTTGTGTCATTGTTCTAAATAAAAATAAAATGAATGCAGATAAAAAGCTTCAAAACAACTTTTAAAAATCTCAACAACTTGGGAGCGAACAGCAGTCAGAGATGCTGATGTCAGCACATCTGTTCAAGCTCTCCGTTCTGACAATGACAAACATAAAGTCTGTTTACAGCCGTCCCAGCAGCGCTGCTGCAGGAACTCTGCAGGATGACAGACAGAAGAGCTAACAGAGCTCAAGGAAAACATCCACCGACCCCCCCCCCCCCCCCCCACACACACACACACACACACACACACACACACACACACACACAAGTCGAGAAAAATATTTGCCCTGATTTTCTGTGCGGAGCAAACCTGCACTTCAAACATGGCGGGAAAGGAGGGTAAACAGTATTTAATCCTGGGAAAATAAAGCTGACAGATTATGAATCCAGGTAAAGAGAGATGAGGCGAGGCAGCGGAGGAAGAAAGGAAATACTTGATGTCTGCATGTGAGCGGTGAGTTGTGTCCAAAAACAAACAGGTTGAGACTCATTTGATCCCAAACAAGCTCCTTCTGTCTCCTGTACTGTTGCTGGATTTGCTCCTGAGTGAATTCCATCCTCCGGCCTTGAAGTTGCTGGTTAGACAAAACTTTATGTGTAATATAGAGTAACACACACACACACACACACACACACACACACACACACACACACACACACACACACACACACACACACACACACACACACACCTGGAGCTTAGTTTATTTCATGTGAGAAACCGTTAGTATTCATCAGTCTCACTGAAGCTGGCGGGAGCGTCTCATCCTCTTCCAGGGAGACTGTGATGAACGAGCACCGAACTTCAAAATACACAAGAGCAGAGCTGGAATTAGGACCAAATAAACTGGACTGTTGGTGGAGAGAGAGAGAGAGAGAGAGAGAGAGAGAGAGAGAGAGAGAGAGAGAGAGAGAGAGAGAGAGAGAGAGAGAGAGAGAGAGAGAATGAGTGCATGTGAGGGAGAGAGAGAGAGAGAGAGAAAATGAGTGTGTGTGTGTGTGTGTGTGTGTGTGTGTGTGTGTGTGTGTGTGTGTGTGTGTGTGTGTGTGTGTGTGTGTGAGAGAGAGAGAGAGAGAGAGAGAGAGAGAGAGAGTAAGTGAGTGAGTGTGAGAGTGTGTGTGTGTGTGTGTGTGTGTGTGTGTGTGGGTGTGTGTGTGTGTGTGTGTGTGTGTGTGTGTGTGTGTGTGTGTGTGTGTGTGTGTGTGTGTGTGTGTGTGTTTGAGAGAGAGATAACAAAACTATCGAAGGTTTCAGGTGACTTGTAAAAACAATAATCCAATGAACCGCCTCGTGAAAAGGCACGATTCCTGTGGGCCAATAACTGAATCAGAAGATATTAGTGGGTGAATTTTCATGCACGTTCATGTTAAAGACAGTAAAACAACTAGAGGTGCAGCATTCCTTAAAGGTCAACTTTACTCATATTTTTAATGCAGCAACAGCGGTCTCTAGCAGGAATAACTTGTACTGAGGAAACAAAGCTCCGGTGCAGCTGACATGACGTCTCTGATTGGCTAACAGCAACACAGCTCTACCACTGACTCTGTATGCTCTGCAATGTTGATGTTTTATCTCCACAAATAACAAGCCTGGAGGAGTTCTGCTGTGTGGTGTAGTTGCTAATGCTAACGATTAGCTTCTAACAGCCAAGACATTCTCTGTTGTTTCCCGGACGTTAAACCACCAACGACCTTCGCTGTGATAGTTAGATGATTCAGTAACTGAGCCATTTGCTAACTCAACGTCTGGGACACTGATAAGAGTTCAGTCATCGCTGTGTTGCTGAGCTTTGGTGGCCATATTGGGTGGGTTTGCCTCCAAAACATACACTCACACGTTGTTGTGTTGTGTTTTGTGCTAACAGCCATAAACATCATACCCTGGTAATGAACATCACCTGTTGTCTGTCCATTAAATAAATTACAATAAAGTGATCGGTAACAAGCAGGTAAAAACAACAACAGGACACGAGTTAAAATTCAGAAAAGCTTGACATGAAAACAGGCTGCTGGCCAAAACCTGGAACTGAAATAAGACTCTTGGTGTTGAACTGCAGCTAGTTTGAGTTCCTAAAAGTTCCTCAGATTCGTGGAAGATGCATCTGATCCCCCAAGGTTAAAACGGCAGATTAAGATGCTCAGCGGCCTCTGCCCGCCCTCCGAAGCGGCTTCAGCAGCATGACCGACGCTGAGAAAACTCAGAGTAAGCTCTTCTTACTCGTCCACTTTTCAGCAAGTAAAGCTGCAGTCACCAGTCCATATCTTTAAACTGTTCTACCAAACTGGAGAAACGACATCAACGCCATGCCAATTCATTACAATAAGAATAACAAAAATGTACTTTACTGGTTATTTGAGTCAAATACTGCAGATTTATAGGAATTTTCATTAAAGAGAGATCTAGAGAAAACCTAGACAAAAATACATTTCTATATAAATACAAAATTATCTATGAAAAGCAGCCCTCCTGCAAGTGCAGGGCAGAAACGCACACACACATAAATGCAACACATGCACGTGTGTGTAGAAGTCAGCAGACTTGCCGTGATGGTCGGTGTCTGTGTGAAAAGCTGCAGGACTCTGGAGGATGGTAAGATGAACGCTTGTGTGTCAGGAGCTCCTTTTGAAGGGAAGCTCGGAGCATTTAAAGGTCCTGGATTCTTTCCCACAACAACAACAACAACAACAATGTCTCACATACGCACCCCCCACAACCCCAAACCACTCCTCTGCCCATGGCAACCTTTTGTGGTTCTCTTTTCACGTTGAACCACTTTCAATCCACCAGTTTCTCTACGTGTTTTAACCTTTTAGTCTACTCCCTTTAGCTGTGAAATCATGTTGATGCTTCGGTTTCCTGAAGTTTTCCTTTGGAAGGAAGAACCTGAGAATGACGGACGACTCGAGAACTTTGCAGCTTTAATATTAGTTATCAGTTAAAGCTGTTCGTGTTGTGCAGATGTTGCAGAGAGAAGAGCTTTGCAAGGATGACAGTGACACGCAGATATCTGCATGCCCCACATGTGGCTGGTTGTGTGTGTTTACAGGTAAACATTCATGTCTGCAAACACAGCTTTGGTTACTCATTCCTTATTATCTAGAATTTGACAGTTAGCTGAAATATGTCAAGAAAGAGTTAATTTAGAGATTGTAAGTAGCTCTACCAAAGTCTTTCTAACGGGAATCTGGTAGATCAGTAGGTAAACAAGCTTTTATGTGATGATTTGATAAATACAAATAAACTCATGAATTGATGTTTAATGTTTATTTGTAATACCTGAAAACTTTCAGTCTTGATTCAACATCAGCATGCGACGGGCATCCTGACAAATAAAGGCTGTGTGTTAATTTAGAAAAAAAGTTATTATAACTGACCCTTCTGACGTCTGACACCCAACAAGGTCACACACAGGTGCACACACAAACACACATGCACGAACATCCATATGCATGCACACACATACACACACATGCACATGCACACACACATACACACACATGCACATGCACACACACACACACACATGCATGAACATCCACATGCATGCACGCACATTCACACTCACGTATGCATACACACACACACACACGTACACACACACACACATGCATGAACATCCACATGCATGCACGCACACACACATGCACACACATGCACATGCACACACACACATACACACGCATGCACATGCACACACACACACACACACATGCATGAACATCCACATGCATGCACGCACATTCACACTCACGTATGCATACACACACACGTACACACACACACACACATGCATGAACATCCACATGCATGCACGCACACACACATACACATGCATACACACACGCACGTACACACTCACACACAAACACAGGCATGCATTTAAGAACCCGCGCGCACACACACACACACACACACACACGCAGGCATACATACATACATACATACATACACACACACACACATGCACGCATACATGGACACCCGCGCCCACGCACATACACACATGCACGCATTCATATACACACACACACACGTGTGCACACACAGAACGCTCTCATGCAAGAGAAGAAAGAAAAACTTGATGAATGTTTTTGTGCTGAAATTAGTGCAAAGCTTCAAACACAGATGTGCTTCAGGGAGCTGGTGTGTGTGTGTGTGTGTGTGTGTGTGTGAATGAGTCTGCTGTTTGCAGGTGATTCCATCCCACAGCAGGAAGGCCAAGTCAGCACTTTGCAGACCAAAGGCGTGCACACACACACACACACACACACACACACACACACACACACACACACACACACACACACACACACACACACACACACACACACACACACACACACACACACACACACACACACACACACACACACACACACTTCCTGCAGTTTCATTTACCCTTCCGTGACAAAAACCTCAGCCCACACCTTCACAGAGGTTCTGACTATTAGAACAGCTTGTTTTTAAACCCCTAACTGGAATTCATGCGTTCACTCCAGCAGCTGCTGGCTGTGATTGTGTTAGGGGGGGGGGGGGGGCTTCCCTTTAAATCTATAATGTGTGTTTAAGCCTCGGTGCTGTTGGACAGGAACAACACCTGGAAAAACAAGAGCACAACGTCTTCTTGTGTCTTCACAAACTAAAGGTGATGAATGTGCTGGGGTGGGGGGGTGGGGGGGTGGGGGGGGGTATTTTACTGTTGATGGAAAATTACTGTTTTATATTATTGTATCAGAGTGGAGCCACTTTATTTATGAGATAAACATCTTAGTCTGGATCACTGGGATTGACTGATATAAACACGTATATAAACAGTCTTTGGGATTATTTATCATTACAGGGACACAGAAAGGAGGAAAAAGCTGTTGACAGTGAAGGTGTGTGGTCACCAGAAGTTTTACAGCTGGCAAAGCATCTCCAGACCTCCACACACACCGTGCAGATAAAAACATCTTTACTGCATCCTGTGTGAAATGTTGAAAATGACAGAAAAGTAAACTAGAAGACCTCCGTCTGTGGTGAGCTCGCCTGGCGTCTCGAGAAACCACAAAAGAAATGGGATCCTGGTGACATCACTGACGTTGTTGACATCAGCAGATGCTCGTCCTGTTGTTTACACAGATGCACAACTTTGCACATATTTATTCTGCAGAGAGTAACCTAAACACGATGCTGATGTCAGGAAGACTCAGGAAATGAGCAACATCCTGTTTTATCTTTAAAAAATGCTTCTATAATGTTTAGGACAGGGCTATTCAGTTCCTTTTTGGTGCTTCAACACACCTGATTTCAATTATTAGGTGATTAACAGGCGTCTGCAGAGCCTGATGAGCTGCTGCACAGGTGATTCAACCACTGAATCAAGTGTGTTGGAGCAGAGAAACCACTGAAACGTGATGGACACCGCTCGTCGAGGGATTGGTTTAGGATCTCCAGATGACTTTTCCTAGAAGGTGGTGGTGTAACAGGAGACGTGGCTCTGAATCAGCAGCACCTCTGAGGTCATGTTTGGGTTTGCTATCGGTGTGTGGACAAAGTCTAAACTCAACATTCCTCATTCAGATGTGAAGCACTGGTGTGTGTGTGTGTGTGTGTGTGTGTGTGTGTGTGTGTGTGTGTGTGTGTGTGTGTGTGTGTGTGTGTGTGTGTGTGTGTGTGTGTGTGTGTGTGTGTGTGTGTGTGTGTGTGTGTGTGTGTGTGTGTGTGTGAGCGAGCTCTACTGGAATGTAAATTCCTGCTCCTGTTAGCTCTCGTCTCTGCTCTGTGGACGTCCCGGGGCACCGCCCCTCGAACAGCAGAAACTCGTGATTAATTATTGAGCCCCGGCCCGATGGGCTGCTTTTCCCTGGAAGTTCTCAGCTGACAGTTTTCAAGGAAACCGCGTCACATCGCCACGATCGACTGCCAGAAATCCGAAAGCCCTGATGGAAGAGTCCTCAAGCTTTGCTACAACATTTGTTTTTGTCTCAGATTATTCTGAATGACATGTTAAACAGTGTTTCTTTATCCAGCTGATACAGCTGTGTGTTCACCTGTGTGCTCCTGTATTTGAGTTTGGACGCCGCTCCTACTTCTTCTAGATCCTTCTGCAGCTTCAGTCAGGTCAGATTAAATCCCAAGGCCATGTGTGACCTTTAAGTTTAAAGCATCTAACAGCGATTATATGGTGCACCCTCGTAACCTGGGCTAAGAAAACGCCGAACACGGCCTTGCACTATAAGTCTTATCAGTGCAATAATAAAACCATAATAAAGTCATCAGTCAGAATATTTCATTCTAAAACATTAAAAATAACAACAAAAGCATAAAAACAAACAAGTTTAGATGGGTGTGGATTAATGCAGAAATAAAGTTTACTGATGTGAGTAAACTGTCAAATTAAAACAAAAATTATTTCCCAACTTAAAAGAAATGAACAGTTTTGACCATAATGTCTTCATTTTTTAGTGAATAGCAGCAGCAGCAGCAGCAGGAGAAAACACTTTAAATTAAACATCAGAGAACAAGATCAGCTTACCGCATTAATTCAGCAATACAATAAAAACAACACGGGTCAAATCTGATCATTTACACAGAACCGCTGAAGCGTTAGCAGCAGAAAACCCAAACCCAGCCATGAAAGCCATAAAGTACCATAAACCACAACAACCATCATTTACTTATCAATGATTATCAACGGCTTGAAACACAATCTAAATGTCTCAGAGTGAAAACTACAAGTAAACGTTAATAAATCCCACTAAACCGTCATTTCAACAGGTTTTAACATCCAAGAGCATTTCACAAACAAACATTTGGGCCACGCCCTGCCAGACAGTCAGATCAGTGACGTCACACATCAACGCTCCACAGCAGCAGCAACAAATCAGCTTACCTGCTGCCTCTCTGGGATTTTAGATCTTCCTGTTTTTATTCCCACAAACAGAATAAAAACACTTTAGTGCAGGCGCTGACACACCCACACGGTGACGTCCTTCACTGTGATGGTCCCAGTGTTGCGAGCTACTTCAATAATGGTTCCTGCTTGCTGGTTCCTATGTTAACAAAAAAATAACAAAGTTTGGATGTTTTGATTTGAAACAGTAGCTCTGATATATTAAAGGAGATGTATTATGACTTTTTTCTTAAGTTCTAATAGTTCTATGGGTGGCACCAAGATGTTCATTAAGTTCTTTGCGCTAAATCCTTCTCTGACGAAGAGATTTCAGAAATATTATTCCTGACATTTTCAGTACATTCCAGAATGAGCCGTTTCTGGGACCTGTCATTTTATGAAACCAAGCTGGAGCTGGCCACGCCCAACCATCCTCCCCTCGGGATACCGTTGACCCTTTACGCCTACGTCACCTGATCACGTGGTTTCAGTTCAGCCTGGTTTCGACTAGTTCAAGCGCAGTTCACTTGTGGTAAGGTTTAGCACACCTAGGTGTTAGCTAGCTTACAAACGTTAGCTTCTGTTCTCCCTGCTGCTGTTCACCGATGTAAACAAGTTGCGAACATTGCCAGATTTCACCTCAACATCATGCGATAAGCATTGTTCACCGTAGACAGGAGCCGATAGAAGAAAAAATAAATAGATAAACTCCGAATCCCAACCTGATTCTATCGCTGGCAGGGTCATGGGGTTCAGATGCTACTTTCATACCGGGGCGCGACAAGATATCTCATAACAGTGACGCTCATCAAGCTAAATAAATAATGCTTTTTCACACACGTAACCCTACAATGGAACAATATTATTATAATAAATAGTAATCTCGCATTTGAGTGCATCGAGAGCAACCATTTGAGGTGGCTCGGGCATCTAGTTAGGATGCCTCCTGGACGCCTGCCAGGTGAGGTTTTCAGGGCACGTCCAACTGGGAAGACCAGAAGGAAGACCCAGGACACGCTGGAGGGACTATGTCTCTCACCTGGCCAGGGAATGCCTTAGGACTCCCCCTGGAGGAGCTGGCCCAAGTGGCTGGGGGGAGGGAAATCTGGGCTTCCCTGCTTAGGCTGCTGCGCCAAGACCTGATCCTGGATGAGCGGTCAAGAACGGATGGTATCTCGCATTTCGCTATTATGGACAGTAATGCGCATCCTTCATGGTGAGATACAGGATTATTAATACTAAATGATTAATATAAACACATTTATCATGTCAGGTCCATCACAGTCCCCATGGGAAATGGCCTGTGTTTGCATAGCATCTTCTTAGGGTTCTACAACCCCCCAAGGCGCTTCACAACACAATCGGTAATTCACACGCTGGTGGGGACGAGCTCCATTGGCCACAGCTGCCCCGGGGCTCACCAACAAAGGGGAGGCTTGCCGAAAACCGGCTCCAACCAGAAAGGAGGGTTGAGTGTCTTGCCTAAGGACACTACAGCAGCATTCTCTGTTCAGAGCCGGGATCGAACCTGTGACCTTCCGATTACTGGACAACCTGCTCTAGAGCTACTGCTGTCACTGTTCACGTACACGTATACGTGTTTGCTGCAAATGCCCAAAAACTTTGAAGGCTGTCCGTTACGGCTGTGACTCATCTCCATCTTTTGTCTCCATCATAGTTACTCAAAAAAGGACGAGGTGAGTTTAAATCCTTAGTGGAGCCAACAGAGCAACAAACTATTACCATTTCACTGTGAAATCAACAACAACAACAACAACAACAAAAAGCAATAAAAAGCTACAAACGGGCTTGTTTTGACTAGCTTCCCAGGAGTTTCAGTGTGTGAACAGTTCTTCTGCCATCCATCGCGGTGAAGGGGGGAGTCTCATGAGCGGTGTGACATCACGTGCAAAGGGTCAATAATCCGAGAAGCTGAGATATCAGGGTGGAGCTTTGAGTAGAGCCACTGCTCCTCCAGAAGCAGCTCAAAAAGTCATTTCAAAAAGTCCCCGTTTGTGATGTCACAAATGGGGACTTTTTGAAATGGCTTGTTTTAGGCAAATAATTCCTAAAAAACCTAAATACTAACATGGGTTATTTCCCATTTGGAGTTATAGATGCAGTAGAGACCCACATGGCAGCACAAAAGGTGAGTTTTGCATAATATGACCCCATCTCCATTTCTGCACTACTGCAGATGATCTCTGCAAAACAGAACTTCAGCAAACAAGAACGAAGCCTTCTTTGATCCTCCTGTGCAGTTTCTTAAGTTTGCTGTGAAACGTGTTAATGTCTGTGGAAAAACACAAACGTTGGCATTTAAAAATCAGTTCACTAAGAAAATAAGAGACCGGATGAAAGGAAAGTCTTGACGTTATTTTCACACCACTTGAATTATTTTGAAGCTGTTAGCTTGAGCTTGAACACATAAAAAGGCATTTTTCCTTCATGCTTCAACTATTAGCCTCACATTTAAACATTTTTTGTGGTTCAGAAGAGCAAGTGAAGGGAAACCGATTCAGATGGGGTGAGACGTGCAGGAAGCTGAGCATGTTGACAGTAACAGAACGGTGCGTTTGGAGGGAGGGAAACGATAAATGCTGGTACTGCGAGGTCTACTCAGAAACCAGACTGGTTTTAGTGAAGATGAACACAGTTTGCTTTGATTTCTGAGGATTTGTGATCTTTAAACACTTTCTGGTTCTATTATAAGAAAATGTCACATTTGAGAAGAGCTGCGTGGCACAGACACACAGAACTCTGTGTTCTCATTCACTGATGGATGAGGGTGACTGTGTGCAGCCAGAGGCGGACATCAGGAACCTTCTCTCGCTCAACAGGAGAAAGCCATCCCTCCACCGAGACCCCTTAAATCTGCTCAAAGGCAAGATGGGAGCTGATGTCAGCAGATCTTATATTACAATAAAACATTTCAGGTCCTTGCGCAACAGATTCCTTTGAGTCAGTTAGCAGATGAAGCTATGTCTGGAATCCTAATCTGTTTCCACCCAGATGGAAAACTCTAACGGAAGTGAAGCAGAAATGCGTCCACCTGTGTCCCCAGAGCAAATCATGACAGAAACACGGGTGAAAACTAACAGCCTTGTGACTGATCTTCCTCTGAGATTAGTGCAGGGTGTGTGTTTGGTTCAGCTCAGGTGGTCGTTAGTCCCAGCAGGTCACTGGGGCAAGTCCTGTCTGCTCCATCAGCATTGTCCACCGTTGCCTCTCTGCTGGACGGGACACGGGATGGAGACAAACACAACAAAACAGATCACAGCCTCAGCTTGGTTTGCACACCTGTGGACAGCTGCAGGGCTGGAGGTGTCACTCCCAAAACTCTAAACATCAGACATACTTCTGTTACTTTTTCACAAACAACTAACTTATTTTAGTAAGATTGCTTTTTAGTAAAATAAATGCATGATTTCTAATGTCCTGTTAGCCTTCTGAGAGGCAAACCTGACATGTTGATCCATTTAAATGGAACCAAGTTATTTACTAAAAGGTTTGAGTTTTTTTTTTTACCGTGTCCTGTCTGGCTGTGAAGCAAGCAGAATTGATGTCTGAATGCTGGAGACAAGCCTTACAGATTTACTCTCAGGTGGAGCATCAAAGCGTTTGCTTTTAATGTCACGCCTGATACTTAAAACTTTATTGTTATTGTTTTTGAATGCTTTGTAATTCCGACCAGACACGGAGACAGAGGTGAAAGAGAAAGGAAAAGAAAAGGTGGGGAGAGAGAGAGAGAGGGGGGGGGGGGTTCCACAAAAATAAATGAACAAGAATCTGCTTCTAGACCTGCAGAAAAAGACAAAAAAAAAGGGACACAACAACAATACAACAAGATCTAGCTATCACTGCGTCAACTTGATGAAGAAATATATAATCAACATTGTTTAACTGAAGAATCACGATAATAAATCACAGTGCATTAAGTGCCCACCATAGACTTAAGATCTGTGTTTAACGTGCCCAAGCCCATACTTTTGAGAGCACCATGTGAGCACCTGTGTGTGTACACGCGCTTGTTTATTTAAGGTTTCTCTATAGGAGCGTCCAATAGAGAGTGTGAGGGGTCACAGATCCGCCCCCCAAAGATGCACAGGAGACGGGGGGAGCTCCAAGTCCCAGAGATCCAGGCGCTGCCCCAGAACACAGGAACCCCAAGGAGACTGCAACCAGGAAGCCCCCCGCCCCCCTCGAGAGGCACAGAGGATCGCCCCGGGAGGCCACAACCAGCAGCCGGCAGAGTCCCCGGAGATATCAGCGGCAAGCCCACAGGCCCGCCCGCAGCCTCCCACCCCCTAGCCGGCCGAGCCCGGGACCCAGCGACCCGGGACCCAGGGACGACCACCCCCGCCGGGGACCCAGCAGAGCCCAGGGACCCAGACCCCACCAGGCAGCCACCGGGATTGATCAGGCAGATGCCTGAAACTCAAACCCCCAGACCCGGTTGCCACGAACACTCAGGCAGACCATGGCACAACCCCTCTCACCAGGTGTGGCAGGGGGGACAAAGATCTATATCGTCAAGAGAGGTTCCAGGAGAGGGGAAAAAAAAAAAAAAAAAGGTTACAGTTTTTTCCGTATGAACCACGACTTTTAGCATGTCAGCAGACGCTCTTGTGTCATCTGTTTCCTCCTAAACTCAAAGCACATTAAGTTCAGATCTTTCCAAAACAGCAGCCAGCAGCTTTGGTATTTTTTAAACACTCGGAGCTTCCTGGCTTTCGGTGAACCAACTCTGCTTCAGCGCCTGGTCACATGGACTGGAAAGGGCAACCAATAATAAGCATTTATTGTGTGTATGAAGGTAGTAAGTCCTGGAATATGGAGTTATTTCACCATTTAATCTGATTTTAATGTATGCTCAGCCTCTGGTGTTTTACCCGACCTGACCCCGTGAGGGGACAGCCTGGACAAAACATAGAAATTACTTATTTTCTTCTGAGCATTAATCTGAACATCAGAGTTATCTCCCTATTCCGTTTCATGACTTTTGCATGCGTAGATTTTGGTTTTTACCACTTTTATTCCTCACAAAGCAGCTTCCGGCAGACAAACTCAGAACTAAGCTTCACAGCGTCACATTGGCTCCCCCTTGTGCTCATTTTGTGGCATTACTCAGAAAATGCCACTAAGTTTACTTGTTTGTGAATTTTTGATTCATAACTATTAAAAAAGTGAAAATATATGAAAATGGAGATTTCTTATTTTTATGCGTCATGAAATAAAAGACCAATGTCCACCGGGAAAGTTTCAAAACCCATTTATTGGTATTTAAAAAGCAAAACTCCATTCCAGATCTGCATCACATGAATTACGGGTTTCATCTCATCTCATTTTTTCCCTATAAAGCGAAAAAAAATTAAAATAAAAGACAACTTGGTAAAAAAAAGCATCATCTGAGTGCAAAACGCCCATAAATGCCACTTTATTAAAAACGTTCCCTTCCAGCTGGGAGCAGATTTTTATTCCTTTATTTCTAACAAAAATCAAACAAACAGAATAAATGTTGGCTGTGATGAACACAAAATATCTCCTCTAAATGAGGGATGATCGATATTATTGGTCTACTATTAATATCAGGCATTAAAATTTAATATGGCAAAATATCGGTATCGGTTTATATCGATATCGAAAATAATGAGTCAGCAATATCGGTAAAAAAGCCAATATTCTAAATATTTCAAAGACTTTTTTTTCTTCAATGAATAAACTCTAAATATTTCTTTTTCTTTGACCCATAACTTTTACAGTAGCAATGAGAATACATTTTAAAGTGGGGATGTAAGAAAATATCGATATGGCAATATATCGTGATATTTTTCCTGCGATATACTGATATTCAAAAGCTGTGTATCAAATTTTTGAAAAAAATTACGTGCAAACATTTGTGTGTTTCTTTTCGTTTGATGCAATTCAAACGCCGACCGCTAGTTGGCAGCAATGTGCAGAGGATTTTGTTTCCACCATTGAAACAAAATCCCTCTATTATGGTTCAGATACCTCACGCTAAACATATTAAATATCAGTTTGGACTGCTCATTGAATTTTCCTACTATAAAGTCAGTCTGAAAAAATCGCTAATATCATCTGGCCGAATGTATGGCAAAATACATCGCAATACAACGTATCGTTGTCTCTGTATCGTGATACACATCGTATCGCCAGAATTTCACCAGTACACATCCTTATGTTAAAGTTACTAAAAGTACCGGTTGTGGTATATTTGATACATTTATGAGAAAAATAAAATAAACCAACATTCCTTGTAATGTTATCCATGATTAGATGTGCAAATGTTAGAATAAACAAAAACAAACATATGTATTTATATTAAACTTTGTTAGGTTAGCTACCCAATGAGGTTTGTGTACCTTTCCAGTTTATTCAAAGGCTTTTTATAATAAAAATACTTTAATTACAGTATTTTGTATAAAATATCATATAATTTATACACAATCTGCTAATTAAATATTTAACCAAAAGTTCCCTTTCTGGAGAGATTAAATGTTAGAAAAATATATTTTTGTTTTATTAGTAGTTTTATTATTAGTGATTTTTGTTTTAAAGATCATTAAATTAGATTAGATATAAAAAATGTACATTAGACCATTTCAGCGGGCTATTCTGGTATCTTCCTTTAGAAAAAAAATAAACTGTACTAACTACTGTAAAAACAAAAAATTAGAAATGGTGGAAATCTTGTGTGTGTAAAACATTTTTGACGTCAGCGTGTAGCTGAAATCAGTGACCGTGAAGTTGATTCTGGTCTCAGAGATGTTGATGATTAACAAATATCCAGGAAAGGCGAGAAGTCCGACCTCGTCCGTCCGCCAGCAGGAACCTGGTGATGTGACTGGTTTTGTTTCCTCGTTACCTGGAGCCACTTCCTGTCTGCTCCTATGTAGTGGATTCATGCTGGATCTGGATGTAGCAGGCCTGCAGCAGAAACGCTAATGTTTACTCACTACGTGTTGAAATAACAAACTGATCTGTAAAAAAACTGCATGCAAACTACAAATTTAATTATATTTATATTATAATCATGGAAAATCCCTGGTAGAAACTGGGAAAATCATCAAGTTTTCAAAGATTTTTCAGGAGTCATTTTAATCTTCATACTATTCCAGAATTAGGAATGAATGAATGAATGAATGAATGAATAAAAAGCGATGAAGTCAAGACCTTCAGTGTCGTGAACATCAGTCCCATCTCTCCGTGCTGAATGTTGGGATCCATCAAGTCTTCTATCAGGCTGACTTCAGCTCCCAAGTTTCTGATCCTGGACACAGAATGGATGGAGATGGAGAGGAATATTTACAGCCAACAGGATGAGACGGAGAACGTCAGCGTCCGATCGCACACCTCGCTCTGAGCACCACGTAAAGGAAGAGTGGGAACAGGTCATCCATGCACCACAAGAAATCTCCATCCAGGAAAGGTTTCTCCTCCAGCGTGAGCTCCTCAAACGTCTTCTGGATCACCACGAGTTTATCAGCAGGTGTGAAGGTAGTGCTGTGTGCACAAGACAGAACATCAACACTGCAAAACGTACAAAATCAGGTAGCGTTTAGTATAATGTAGTACTGTCTTATACTTTCTGGTATTCTGGATTGGGAAAAACCTGCATTAATCTATTAATACATTCTCAGAAAGTCCAAGATTATTGTGATGTTGAAACATTTCAAATGTAAAAGAATAAAATCTATATTTTTTAATCAAAGGCATACTTTGATATTCTTTGTTGAATCGCTTATTTGCAAGAAAAGAGCCAACAATTCCAGAGGTACTTCACTCATATTTTAATACATTTGCAGTTGTCCTTATCGGGAATGAAGGCTTTGTAAGTCGTACTCTGGGGAAACAAAGCTCTGGTGCACCTGTTTGAGGATGCAGAAGTCAGCCGGAGGAGAGAGTAGCTTCGGACGGCAGGAGGTGAATTCTTACTGATATTTGGACATCTCTCCTCTGACTGGCTAACAGCAACACAACTCTTTCGCTGACTCGAATTGCTCTGCAACGTTGATGTTTTATCTCTACAAATAACACAAGCCTCAACGAGTTCTGCTGTGTGGTGAAGTCGCTAATGCTAACTGTTAGCTTCTACTAGCCTTCTGCTGTTTCCTGGGCGCTAAACCAACAACAGCCTTCCCCGTCGTGAGTCAATATGGGTGAGTCTATGAATGTTAAAGTAGCTTTTCGGCGTTTTCCCCGTTCAGAAATGATGTAGGATTTTTCAGAAACCCGTTAAAGTGATCATGTACTGTGATAATGTAAGCAATACCAACAGTGGGACGTAGATCTGTCAGGATTTTCTGATCCTAGAGTTTCACCATCTATTTTCTATCAGAAGCTAATGCAGGAGATAGGTGTAGGAGACTATTTTCATGTTCAGCCTGTATGGAAAACTCAGTGACCGATTACCGTGTTTTCCACACCATAAGGCGCTATTAAAAACATTTGGTCTTCCCCTGAACCGGCAGTGCACCTTTTAATACGGATGCACCTTTTATACACGTATTAAGGACGTGAGTGATGCCAGCCACACCTGCGTCCGCAGGAAAACAAAGAGCCGGCCCGTAGCGCCGCCCACCCTTCACGAGCGGCGAGCAGAAGCGACTCCATTCGTCTCAAAGCTGCAGCGTTAGCACGAGAGATGGACACTGCGGACTTCATAGGAGGTCCTTCCTGGTGTTTTCGCTTCATGCGGAGGTGAGCACTTTAGCGCTTTCTATCCGCACCAGAACTACCGTCTCGCAGCAGCTACCCGCCGACTACGCCGAGAAGCTAGAGTTGTTCCGCTCCTGTTGCACTAGGAAGATGGCTGACACAAACATCCAGCCCCAGCACATCCCCAACATGGACGAGGTCCCGCTCACCTTGGACATCCCGGTGAACCGGACCGTGGAGAAAATGGGGACCCGCACGGTGTCTGTGCGGACGACCGGCCACGAGAAACCTTTAAGTAGGACGCTGATTGGCTGTGCGCCCAATAACCAGGTGAGCCTTACGGGGCGGAAAATACGGTGTTTATTTAAAAATGAAGTACAAATGTTTTCTCAGTGAATAACCTCTTTAAAGACAGACACTGATCAGAAAGAAAACGTTGAATAAAAACAAACACCCGTGTTTTTTTGCCCTAGATAATTTATGACATGAATGTTTGAAGATCTGACTTTTCTTGCAGATTTATGAATTTTTCTCAGTTTTATTTTTGCATTTAATCACAGAAATTTACAAAATACTCCAAGTTGTGAAAGAAATCTTGTAATTTCAGGGATTTTTTGTGTCACAATTTTGACCCCCATCCCTGTTACCCCATCCATGCCTTACTACTGAAATATTATTACAAGCTTTATTCGTCTGCCCCCCAGAATCAAATAAATCAATGAAGATCTAATATTATAGAATCATAGCCGTTTCTGTACTAGCTGCAGTGGCCATCTTGTTTTAACATCAAACATTAGTTTATGTCTAAAGATTCATTAAAATTCAACCTGTAGTTCACAAGATAATTTGCTAACACACACACACACACACACACACACACACACACACACACACTTCTCCAGCTAACCATAAGCCAGAAAGTGCCTGACAGGCTAAAATCAGGGCTGAATTTGCTCGGTTCTTCTGACTTTTGTGTCTCTGCTATCAAACACCACTGATGATGTTTAAACCGTGGCAGGTGACGAGGGAGCTACCTGATCTGCTGAAGCGTCTCTACAGCAGAAACGAAGCAGGCGTCTCTACTGCTGGACACGATCTGTGATCAGTACAAAGGACAGTTAAGGGGGAAAAGACCGGGATGAAATGCAGTTCGTATCAACAGATGGATGGTGAGTTTAAAGTGACAGTGTGTACTTTTCCTGGCGGCAGGGGGCAGTAGATACCTAAGTCATTGCAAGTAAGTAGTATTTTTGTGTTGGGAGTAAAATCTTACCAACGGATGCCCATTAGGGTCAAAAAGCCCAGAGGGTGCAAACGTCAGCAGAATAACAAGCACACCAGACTCCCTTTCATCACTTACAACTAGCAAAGAGGTAAAAGTGTAAAACAACGTTTATGAATGGTGAGTTTTGTAAATCTGTAAATGCATTTTGATCTCATGGGCTCCCGTAGAAGGAATCATGGCATCTAATATGGCGTCGCCCAGAGACATAGACCCGCTCCCGTGTGTTTTAGACCAGATTTCTTTGGTTATTTGTGACAAACTGCCAATATTTTTCAACAACTGGGCATCATTTATGTCATTCTTAACAACATTTCGACGGATATTTCCGGAGATTAACGGTAACAACTACACATTGTC